>NC_056730.1:84262757-84270257 GCF_019279795.1 Protopterus annectens | reverse complement strand
ATTCAAAATTCAACATAAGGCTTTATTCAGCTTTATTAGTAGGCTTAGAAGTAACAAATAATTCTGTATTGAATTTATGTTTAATGGTACCCCCTTCTCTGACCCAAGCACATTGTTAATATTTTTGCAAACAAATATTCTTCCAAATTCACCCCCATCTGGTCTTACCATTCTCTGTCACACTTCTCTTGTAATACCTTTGTACCAAGTCGATTTGGGGATTTTCCAACATAAAAAGTACCAGTTCCATGGGTACTGACAATATCCTTGGTTGTTTGGTTGTTTGCTCAAAAACATCAAGTCCCATCTAGGTAAGTCCTCCTCAATCAACTCATCAGCCTGAGTCTCCCCACTGGTTACATCCTTGGAGAACAACTGTTGTGGTCCCTTGCAAAAAGGTGGCCCTCTACTGACCCTGGGAATTACAGATTTATTAGCTACATTGGTATAATTTACAAGACTGTGGAACATACTGAACTAATCAGCAGTTATATATGTGAACTTAGATCCCTAGATCAAACCAGTTTGGTTTTGTAAAAGGTAGATCATGCCTGCTCAACCTGGTAGAGTTTTTGAAAAAGTTACTTAGGCTATTGAGAAGGGCATACAGTTTACGTGTCATATCTACATCTTCCCAAGGCCTTTGACACTATTCCCCATGTTGCAATTATTGACAAACTCCAAACTTGACATTAACTTATACATAGTTCACTGAATAGGTAACTGACCTTCTCCACAGAATCAGTACCATGCCACTAAGGTCAGGGGTATTTGTTCTAGAAAGAAAAGCATCACCAGCACTGTCTCACAAGGCTCTCTCCTGTACTCCCTCATCTTTTGTATATATTTCTTTGGCATGAAAGCCAGTATTTACAAATTATAGCTAACCATATCTGTCAATCATTGCAGAATGTGGAACTTAAAGAAAAAATTCAGATAATCAAAGTCTTCAGCGAGACCTAGATCAAAAAACTTATTGATTTATTTATTGTGGGTTTACTTTCAATGCCAAGCAGTTTGGAACAGTTTATTTGGGCAAATCAAGCATTACTTCATTGTACAACTTAGACAATGTTCCACTTAAATCTGCCACAGTCATCGGGGACTTGGGTGCCTTTGATGACAACAGATTATCCTATGATCAGCATATCTCTGCAATGGTGGTTAGAACATCCTTTCTACTTTGTACAACTTATCCTTTGTGGTACCTCATTGAAGTCCAAAGAAGATATAGCCCCACCTTGCAGAACTTATCCTTCTTGGTACCACATTAAGATCCGAAGAGCATATAGTCACACATTATTCCTCCCTTAGTAAGTTCATAGGCTTAAAAAGGCCCTTGTGATTATTAGCCTGTTAAACACCTATGAACCTGTGAATACAGTGCCCACATTTAGCAGGGATCTAACTGAGCATGTAAACTAACTCGAAAGACCTCAGCACTTGCTCTAACAAGCTTTAAAATAAGTATAAATGACTTGATGGGTGAGTACAAATTTTTCTTTAAGAGATGTGAAGAAAATGTACTTCATGGAAGATGATGGTCTCCAATCAGTACTGTGCAATGAGCTTTTTTATGGTATCCTTGGTCATAACCTTAGTAGGAACTTAAGAACTTACTTCTCAACTTGCAGACATTGAAAACCAGACCAAAGGTCACCGAAAAGTAGGTACAGCCAGCCAAAAGTCTGGAATCAAATTGGTATAAAATTTGAATACCTAATAACACATAACTCTTCCTGCTTCCATAAAGAATGTGGGATGCTAATCAGGGAACACATGTTTTAAAACAGAAAGTGAAAAACAAATGTAAAAATATAAACACATTATTTCAAAGAGACAGTGAAAAATCTATAGACTTTAATTAAATGTATTGTAAAATTGCATGATGCAGGGTCATTTATTTTTTTTCTTCTGACAAAGGGAGGCGTAAGATGCATTTCCTTTCTTTAAATTATTCATGCAATTAGTATATTGGTAATGTAGTGTTGTTTTCTGTGTAATAGATACCTTCAAAAATAATGTGTGACAATGGGCTTTCAGAAAATTTGGTAAGTCAATGCTGAAAACAGGGCATACCAGTAAGAGTGAAGGGGTAAATAAGGCCTGAAAATAAGAATGTGCTTCTAAAATAGGGATGGTTGGAGTCTGCCGATGACCCATCTATCCTCTTTTGCTTTTTTTCATTTTTCATAATATTATTCTCATTCCTCCATCTTGGCTAGCCACTTCTTCCCCAACTTTTACTTATTCATGTCTATGTTATAAAAAAAATATACCAAGCAGGAGTGTAAAAGATAAAAAAAGTTCAGTACTAAACATAAAAAAGTTAAACAATTCAAAACAAATCAACTGAAGTTCATAAATAAAAAAAAAAGTTTTCTATACAATTCCTTCATTTATTATGGTTTTTAGCTAATGTTTTCAGTCTTGACTGATTTGTTGCCCATTTCCTTACTTGGATAGAAGGAAGTTTCTTTACTCACCAGTGGGAGTGGGGGGCCTAGAGCAGCCATCTGTCCCTGAAGGAGTGACCTCAGCACAAAAATCTTGTAGTTAATTGGCCGTTTTGGGCCATTTCTAGTTCTTTAAAGTTCCCTACATAAAAACCCACTTTGGCACGTTTTTTTTCACTTATCCTACTCAGCAACTGCTCCTCGTGGTCCTGCAGAGTGGTGCTAGCAGCAGAGAAACAAAAAGAGTGACTGCTTCCAAGATTTAAGTGTAGGGATTTAAGCATTGCTTGCAACATTAATAGGACACATTGGTGGGCCAGGTATGTGTCTCTGAGAGTTCCCCTTCTCTGGAAAAGGCTTGCCATCCATGTGAAGTAAAGCTCTCCCCTAATCCTATTCAAGAGAAACCTTAACTAGTGGATGGGAAATTGTAAATACACATAGGATCTATCACCTATGTTTCTAATGGACAGAGACAGCCTGTAAATATTGCCCTAGCATATGTATACTCCTTAAAATAACCTCTAAGGCACATAAATATTTGGGATACAATTGAATTGCTTGGGTAGGCTTATAAAGACCCTAGTGTTTGTTATCCTAATATACACTTATGAACCTATGAACATGTTGCTTCATTAAAAGTGGTACATTAAAGCCAGAAAAGGAGCATGGCAGGCCGATGAATGCATCAGGAATTCTGTAAGGCAAACCATGTGAGAAGGTAGGATATTTTTTTCAGGGAAAAGGTCAAATTTTTTGTATACAGACAGAAACAGAGAGAGAGAGAATGAAGGAGGGTAGGTGTTAGAGGAACAAAGGGGGATTTCAGGCAGAAAGAGCAAATAAACACACATATAAATAGTGGCATATGTAAATACACAAGGAATGACAGACAAAGGATAAACAAATAGCTGTGGATAGGGTGTGGTATTGGTAACTTGTAAGCCATTGAATGACCCTAGAGATGTTATTGAAACACAGAATGTGGTGGTCTTGGGGCCTCCTGGCCAATGGCAATGGCCACCCCCCCCCCCCTGCAGTGTTCTGCTGGCATTGACCAGACAGTGCAGTAATAATACTACTTGCTGCACCAGAGATGAATGAATATTGACTGGTGGATAATCACCTTGTCAATGACAGCCTCCATTCTGTTCTTCAGCTTTCGAAAACTACTGCCATGGACTGAGACAGACTACCTGCCTGGAATTGGCCATAAACTACCCAGATGAGGTACTCACACCTCTACACAATAGCCTCAGATGGAGCTGCAGTAGATATTTGATTGTGTGCCTGTAGCTCTGGTGACTATAGAATCCCACACAATGGAGACAAAATATGGAAAGCTGTCATAAATGATGAATAAACTGAGGTGGCAAGAGAAATATAAACTAGGAAAGTACCATGGATACCATTAACCCTGCTCTGCTTGTCATTTCCACTTCCTCTTGCAGCATCTGGAGACATTCACAGTTCATTCTGCCTGTGCTGAAAGACACAAGAAAAATGGACCATCATGCAACTGATATTGTTATGGGAAAAAGCAAATTACACTCCAAGAATATAGCCTCACACATGTTTAAGCAAACAAGCCTGGATTGGTTCCCACATCCCAAACAATACTATAGCAGAATGCACATATTCAAAGCAAAAAAATTGCATACAGTTTCCCATTATGCCAGATAGTAGTCTAGAGTTCTACAGTTATTAACAATTGGACAAATGCAACAAGAAAGGTGATAGTTGAAGGAAGACAGCAATATGTATACCAAGTTGCAAAATCATGAAAGTGCCTAGTACATTCCAAGGCCAAAGCCTATGCCCACTACGACATACCAGCAGTGGGTCTATATTATATATTCAAAGTTTCAAAACTTCAAACCTCATATGTTCAACAACATATGAGCGAAGTTTGAAACATCAAAAATATAAAAAAAATAAAAAAATTACCTCAACACTCTGAGCAGGGGGGCAAGCCCCCCTGCACCCCCCACACCCCTGCTACTTAAATATATCAACTCTGAGATCGCAATTCAGTGCAAGAAAGGGAAATTTTCCCATTCTGTGCTGTATGTAGCCATTGGTTTTCACCTTCAAACTTTTTAAAGTTCAATCATATGGTGTTGACCATACGACATAAGACATTCAAACTTTAAAAAAGTTTGAGTAATTAATAGGGACCCTCAGCAGCCAACTTGGGAAATCCTAGGATTTAAAAGACAAAAGGTAAGTTAACCACACTGCTGAAGGAGACTCACAGGCTAACAATTAAAACTGGAAGAAATAAATATGTGAGTCAACCAGCACGGTCCAAGCAAATAAACTTCTGTTGAACGCCAAAATATATAAAAAACTGGTTTATTGAAGGAGGTTAGCGGTTACTGCTTCATCAGACCAAATACAAAAAGCATTAAAACGCAGAGAAATTTAAAACATAACACAACCAATCAGATAAAACTAATTAAAAAAGACCAATCAAACAGAGTGATGTAGCCCATATCACAACCTACTAAGTAGGACTGGTTTAAGGGAGACACCACTATTAAGTTCTGGGTATTCATATGCACACAGAGAAACAACCCATTTTAACTCACACAATTCAACTGCATTATTAAAATCACCCCTTCTAGTGTAAGAATGCAAAAGCTGTAAAACTCTGAACTTAAAAGAATTATGTCCTGGAGATGACAAAGCATAATTAGCTAAAGCATTAGAGGCTACATGATTGCGTATATTACCTGGGTGCTCAAGTATTCTTTCTCTAATCTGACGTGTAGTTTTACCCACATAAAAACAATCACAGGAGCAGCAGGTGGCCAAACTGCCTTTTTAAATTAGTTTTATCTGATTGGTTGTGTTATGTTTTAAATTTCTCTGTGTTTTAATGCTTTTTGTATTTGGTCTGATGAAGTGGTAACCCTGCGAAAGTGCTAACCTCCTTCAATAAACCAATTTTTTTATATATTTTGGCATTCAACAGAAGTTTATTTGCTTGGGCCATGTTGGTTGGTTCACATATTTATTTCTTCCAAATCCTAGGATTTGTCAGATGAAACAAAGACAGCAAAACATCTGCTAAATAGAAAATTTGTTGGTTAATTGCAAAACTTTGGACAGCAAATGGAAACATTGTATGCTTTGGAAATCCCTTGCCTTGCCTTGCCATACCGCTGTTTCCCATATCCAGAGATCTTCAGATTGTCAGAAATGAGGTCATTGCACTGATGCCTGTATTGTTCACCAGCATTAGGGATGCTAATTGCCTTTGAGAATAGACTGGCCAGGTCATACCAAGCTTAAATAATCCTGAATGGAACTGATCTCATTTGTACACCAGACAGACAGTCTCCATTAGTTAGTAAAACTTGACAGCCATCCCACGAACATAATGCACAACAAAATACAACATGAGAATCACACCTTATGGAGCTATAAATCACCAATAGAGCACTCTAACACCTTGAAAATTGTAACGTGTGTACAGACATCTTGCACGAGAGAGCAGACATGCACGACATGCCATTGATGTGTAGATGAATGTATCTATTCCTTATGTCACTGGTATTCACAGTCAAAACACTATGATTCACAGACAAAGGCAGAATCTAGCATCCATAACATAAATAAGCTAGAAACTAGTACTTATCGGCAGTGGCACAGGTGTTCTTCCAAACTGGGTGCAAAGCACACATCAAGGAGAAATGAGCAGCAAACTTAATTTAGCAGCTTACATCATATTCTGCCAACACAGAGGTAGCATAGACATAGGATTTTATCCACAAGAAATACATAGAGGTCTACAGTAATGTGGTAAGAGATGTATGTGCAGTGCCACACATAATTAATCATTACCCTTTTTAATGCTGCCAGCATCTGAATAACTGTGGATAGGATTACTAGTCAGATACATATGCCACAACTGGCAGCTACAGCTGTACCATACTGCAGTCATTCAACTGTTCACATTGTGATGTCTCCTCTCTGGGCCAGTAATCAAGGAGCCTGAATCTTCATCATTGACACTGGAGAGGGACGTTCACTTGGAGCAAAAATGGATACACTCAGTATTTCCAGATGCAGCTCTCTGTGTCAAGCACAATTTCTCTTAAGAGCAAATAAGGAACACACTCAGTCCGGGGTCTGGATTTTTTTCTGTCTCTCTCTCTCTCCATGGCCCCATTGAAACTCTCCACTGTCACAGCTGTAGAGCTGAGTCCTCAGCAGAGTGTCCAAGCCAAGTTGTCCAGCACCCTGTCTGTGAAACCAGTGCTTTGTGCTCCAAGCAGCTGATACACACACTCTTGAAGATTTGATTTGCACTTACCCACACACACCTGGGAAAGGCTGGCAGAGATATACTATCTATGCCCCCTTCTGCCCAGACTATAAGGTAGTTACACTGCCAGCAGACTCCAAAGCCAACTACTCTAAGGCCGAGTGAAATTAATATTGATACCAACGATATTGTTTGACCAATGCAGTAAGGCTTTCAGGAGTGGTCACAGTCACTAAATAGATATAAGTACTCTCAAAGGTTAAAATATTCTCTAAAGGACCAGCCTCAATGAAAAATTTAAATATATTTAATAATAAATAATAAAAGAACATGAAGATGTGGAATATCTATTTATAATAAGCACCAATGTTTCAGACACAATAAATATTAAAATTACACAAATGAATACATCCACACAGATAAAAAAAAAACAGTACTTAACTAATCACACTATATTTTCCTGACTGATCTAAAGAATTACTATTCCCTGGTCACTTACTATAACAAGGCAAGATGAAGTAGGTGAGGGATCCTTCTACGCCAGGTTTCAAAAACAGAGTGACATGAGACTTCAGTCCTCATCTGGTATTAAAACATCATTTTTGCCCTGGATAACAGAATGCCATCACATACATCTGGTCATCTGACTTCTGATACACATACTACCTCCTGACCCAGAATCCCATACATATGTGTCAATAATACACACATAGAGCTTTGCTGAGATCTGTTGCAGCTCCTGGAAGTCATAAAACACTTCCACTCTTCCTA
>NC_056730.1:84205257-84257757 GCF_019279795.1 Protopterus annectens | reverse complement strand
GAGAATTCAGTCTCTTCTACTACAAAAACATCATTTTTGCCCTGAATTACAGAATAACATCATATACATCTGGTCATTTGACTTCTGGTATCCATACCATTCCCTTTCCTAGCAGCTGACCCAGAATCTCATACATACATGTCAATAATACACACACATAGAGCTTTGCTAAGATCTGTTGCAGCTTCTGGAAGTCATAAAACAATAAACCTCTTCCACTCTTCCTACAGGAGCTAATAAACCATTCTATGGCACAGACATTTTGCCTCTGGCTGCAATCAGAACTGTAAGATACAATTTTTACCACCTAAATTAAGTAACTTAATTTCACACTATTTTTCAAAGTTGGCTGGAGCTAAGCTTAATCTCTTCTCTTCAAGTATCCTCTGTTAGAATGTATTTATTTCCACAGTTACAGCAGTACAGTCTGATTATACATGTATATTTCTTTTCTGTCTAGCAGGACAGACTGTTCATACATTTTGACAACCCCACTTAAACCTGAGGCAGTAATTAAGGAGCGTCAGTCCTTACCACTGATTCTGGTAAGGGTGCATCACTGAAATCAGGGATAGAAATGCACAATTTCCCCTAAGAATATACTGGGAAGAGGCTCCAAACCTAGGACTTGACTATATGCCTCACTCCAGGTCCCCAGATGAGTCTTCACACTAACAAATGCAGAGCACTGTGTCCTAGTTCTAGGTATTTGAGACACTGAATCTTAAATATTTGATAGTCACACATACTAACACTCTTGGGAAAGACTGGTACAGATTTACATGCTATGTACCCTTTCCCAAATTACAAGGTAATGGCTACCACCAGTCAAATACCACAATACCCTTCAAAAGGGATGTTCAATTATATAATTATGTTGGGTAAAATAAATAATGATATAAAGGGTAACATGTAATCCAAGCAGTAAGGCTTTTCGGAGTGGCCCTGGTGTTATCATAAGTCCAAAGAGAATCAGCAAGTTGGTTGGAAACCAGTACTTAGTACAACAACAAATCCAAAAAGAAGAAAGCACTGGAACACTCAAAAATCTTTTGTTTAAAACTCACAAGTTAAAACTTCACATGAAAGTCAGACGTTTCACCATCAAGGCTTCATTGTGGTTATTGCTTAAATAGTTAGTAAAATCACATGACACAATTTCACACTTTTTGATGTCATTCTTTTAAATAAGGTCTTAAAGTGAAACTATCATTTAAACCAGGTGGTATAAGAGACTTCATTCAAAGAATCCACTTCATCCCCTCACTTTCTGTTAATAACTTCACATCACAGTTTTAAGGGACGTTCAGAGGTTACAAGAAATAGTCACTGATGGTCCTGCATTTGGTTATAAACGGAATAGCACACTGAAACAGACATTATGTTATAAGGAACAAACTAAGAGTTTTTTTACAGGTTTGGGACATAAACATGGTAATTATAAGTGTAATAATTGTGTCTACTGTAAACATCTATATGCTAGTAAATCAATAAGACATCCCGTTACCAGAAATGAGTTTATACTTCAAGCCTATGGAAATTGTGATACGGGTAACTTAGTCTATATGGCTAAGTGTGAATTATGTGATGGCTATTATGTAGGCATGACTAATAGGAAATTTAAAGAACATCTAGCAGGCCATCTTAGTGACATTAAATGTAAGTTAATAACTAATGCATTAAGTTAGCTTATCTTAGAGATGACAGCATACATTTATATTTATGATTTTAAAGGTGGTTTATAAACCCCTGAGGGGAGGTGATGTGAAGTTATTAACAGAAAGTGAGGAGATGAAGTGGATTCTACGAATGAAGTCTTTTATACCACCTGGTTTAAATGACAGTTTCACTTTAAGACCTTATTTAAAAGAATTACATGAAAAAGTTTGAAATTGTGTTGTGATTTTATTAACTATTCAAGCAATGACCACAGTTGTTGAAATGTATTCGTCTGATGAAGCCTTGATGGTGAAAGTTATGACTTTCATGTGAAGTTTTAACTTGCGAGTTTTAGATAAAAGATTTTGAGTGTTCCAGTGCTTTTTTCTTTTTGGATTTATTTTATTTTATATTTGTTGACCGGGATAGTCTGGATGCATGTGAATTTTCAGTGGAGCCCCAGGGAGAAAAGCTCCAAGGTAAACAGAAAAAATAAAAACATGTTACAAATATAATATGGACAAAGATTATATAAGCAAACAAGAATAAACAAGTTCCACTGGTTAGAGTTGCTCCCTGGTGAAAGTCAGGGGTAAATTAAACAGTAAGCAGATTAATAGATTTTACACATTAGATGAGAGTTAGCCAGGCTTGATACAATGGCATAGACAGTTTAGTGCCAGATGTTGTTGAGTCTAGTTTTAAATTGACCAAGAGAGGAGAGTAAAGTAATATCAGCTGGAAGTGAGTTCCAGACTCTGCCTGCAGAGTTTGCAAAGAGGGAGTCACCAGCTGCGTTGTTAATTTTGCTTGTCTGAATTAGTAGTCTGTTAGAGAATCAAAGCAGTCATGCATTGTTATAGGGGGTGATAAGATTTTTAAGTGCAGGAGTATTATCCTTATTATAAAGGATTTTATAAGCCATGATCAGTAGGTTGTATTGGATTAGACTGGGTAGTTCAAGCCACCCAAGCTGGTTAAGATTGATGCAATGGTGTGTCCTAAAAGGCAGCACAGTGGCAAACCTGGCAATGTGGTTATAGCAGGTTGAGTGTTTGTTAAGTACAGTCTTGTTTAGATTAAAGAGTAGAGGGGATGCATGCAGAAGTGTTGAAAGAAGGTGAGAGCGAGCTATGGCAATTTTGGCTGGAGGGGTTAGGAAGGCTTTTATTCTGTAAAGTGACCCTAGTTTTTTATTGATGGTTTTGATTGATTGGTTTACATGTAGGTCGAATTTCAGATTGTTATCTATAATGACACCTAATAGTTTTGTAGAGTGGTCGGGGAAGATTATTGTGCCATCATTTGCATTTATGGTAAAGGTAAAAACCGTAGAAGTTTGTGTTGGTGAGAATAACAGTATTTTAGTTTTTTTGGGATTTAGTATCAATCGACGTTCAGAGAGCCAGTTTTCTATAGTATTAAAGGTGGACTGGGTAGCAGACCATAAGTCTGTTGGAGATGTGGCCGAGCACATCAGGGTAGACCACAAAAGCAGCAAAAAAGAGGGCCCCAGCAGCTACAAAGAGCATGGATACAAGTAGTAATAAATCCACTCTTTATTCACATCAACAGCCCAAACACATCAGGGTAGAGTTGACAGTGTATTGGATACAGATGACTTTTGGGATGACAGTATACAAGTCGTTAATGAAGATGGAGAACAGCAGGGGCCCTAGTATAGAACCTTGTGGTACTCCAAGGGTGTTAGGTAGTAGGTTAGAGAGTTTGTTTTGCCAAAGAACAGCCTGCTGTCTCCCCCATTCAGGTAGGATGTAAACCATTGAAGGGCTTTAGTATCTAGACAGAATGTTTGCAGGGTGTGTATTAAAAGTTGGTGGTCAACCATGTCGGATGCCTTGGAAAGATTCAAGAAGAGGGCGGAGGATATGTAATTGTTGTTGCGATTATGGTTTATGGTGTTGGTCAAAGCTAGTAGGGCTGAAGTAGTGCTGTGGTGTGGACAGAAGCCGTGTTGGGTATCTGCCATGAGGTGATGCTGGATTAGGTGGTGCATGAGTTGTCTGTGCATACATTTTTCCATAATCTTTGCAAGTGGAGAGAGTTTAGCTATTGGTCTATAATTGGAGAATTCAGTGGAGCTGCCTCCTTTATGAAGTGGGATTATGTAGGATATTTTCCAAATGATAGGAATTCTAGCTTCTGCTATGGTTTGATTGATTAATATTGATACTGGGTAGGCAATAGCATCAGCTGATTTTTGAAGTTTCTTGGCAAGGAGTTGATCAGCAGAGAGTGTGGTGGGTTTAAATTTTTTGATCAAGGTACAGATAAGTGACGTGGACACTGGTTGGAAGCTGAATGAGAGTAGGTTTGTAGGGGTGGTACTTTCAGGGCCAGAGGAGCTAGGAGGTAACTGGCTAGCTAGGGCTTGAATTGTCTCAGTAAAGAATTGGTTAAAACTATCTGAAACATCCTTGGGGGGTTTATCAGTAGTAGCAGCGGGGATAGGGGTAGAAGTTTGTCCAGGATGAAGCAGATTATTCAAACCTGCCCAAAACTTCTAAGGGTTATTTTGATTTACTGTCTGTAAATTACAATAGTATTGTTTTTTGTCTTGTAAAATGGATTTTTTAGTTTCATTCCTAGATTGCCTGTATTTAACTTGATCTTGGGGGTCTTTGGTAGAACGCCATAAAGCCCATAATTTGTTTCTTAGGGTAATTTGGAGTCTAGACTCTTTAGAAAGCCATGGTGCAGTTTTCGCTTTTGTTCTCTTTGAACGAGCAGGTGCATGTAAATCTAGGATCTCAAGAAAGTCGTTATTAAAGTAAACAACTGCCTCTTCTAAGGGGAGGTGTTTTAGAATAGACCAGTTACACGAGTTAAGTTCCTGTTGGAAATGGCAGGGTCAAAGTATTTGTTTCTAACTTTTCTGAGTAAGGGTTGTTGGGGATTAATGGCTTTTTGCTTTATTATATAAGTGAGAAGGTGATCGCTTAGGTCATCGGGGAGGGTACCAGCGGTGTACAGTTGGGGGTGACTATTTATGAGTACCCAGTTGAGTATGCTTTCTTTTTGGTTGGGTTTACCTAACCTGGTAGGGGTGGTTATGATTTGTATAAAAGCATGCAGGTTAATATGGGTAGATGGGGATTCTGAGGAATAGTTGCCCCAGTCTATGTTAAAATTTCCGAGTAGTAGGGTTTCTTGGGAGTAATGACATGATAGCCAGTGCAGGGTATCTTCAAGTGTAGCTATATTGTTACCTGGGGAAATATACATGCAGATGATATTAATACATTTACTTTTGTTAAGTTGCAATCTAGTGACAAGAAATTCGGAGTTATTAATCTGAGGTGCTTATGTTACATTTATGGTCACATTCAACTCAGATATTATAGAGTATAGCTACTCCCCCCCCCCTTCCTAGAAACACGATCCAGTCTGTGTATGTTATACCCAGGTGGTAACACTTCATTGTCTGTAGTGTTAGGTTTTAACCAGGTTTCAGATAGACAGAGAATCTCAGGGGAGTGGACAGCCAGGAGTGCATGCAGTTCATGTACCTTGTTATTAATGCTTCTAATAGTGAGATGACAGGTGAGGAGAGAGTTGGTTGGTCTATTGATTGTAGGTGTGTAGCTTAGGTTGCAAGTAGAGGGGGGTGTGTGTGTATATATCTATATATCTATCTATCTATATCTATATCTATATATATATATATATATATATGAAGTGGATGGGCCAGGGTTGGGGTGAATATCACCACCAAGTATTAGGCTAGGTCTGTACTTGGTGATAAGCTTCAGGAATTTATTTATAAGTTTGTAGTAGTATCTGGATCTAAGGCTAATGTGCCAGGGGTTGGTATGTTGATAGAGTGAACAAGATGTTGAGCCGGACTCATTATTATTATAAGTATGGTTGTTGTACTAAGTACTGGTTTGCAAGCAACTTGCTGATTCTCATTGGACATTTGGATTATTTGCAGCAGTTGGTGGACACTCAATTTAGTTTTACAATTGGTTCCTGACTATCATTTATTTTCGACTGTGGAGAGAAGGCAGTGTTTCTGAAACTGACTGGTGAGATTGTTAATGTTGAGGTCAATCCATTACTGATCATCACAGATATCAACGATATGAGGACAGCATCTACAATGGATGATAATGGCCATTTGGAACTACTTCAGACTTATAAGGGGAAATTGCGTGAGTTTGAACATATTGTAATGGCCTATAAATGGCTGCAGTGGCAAAGATTATTATTTGAGGCATATTCACAGTGTAAAATTGTGCCGAGAGGTCTCCGAATATTAAAAATGCCTTCTTATAGAGATAAATATCTGGATTTGTTATGTAGATGGCAGCTCATTAATCTGAGCTGCTCCTTTTGGTACATTGAATTAACGAATGTATATTTTTAGCCATTTGGAATCAGATTTGTGATCTAATGTTGAAACGTCTTATAATGATTTAGCCTCAAATACAGATATTGATGACAGTGCTGTGCTTATCAATAAGACTCTTGGCAGACTGTGTCTTTCTGAGAAACACTTAACTGAAGTGAAAAAACAGAAAGCTTAAGAGAGACTTGGCTGATTTTGATAATGGTCATGTCTTTGTTTGGCCAAGAGATGGAAAGGAGACCAATGGACAAGCCAGTCAGCAATTGAAAGTCACGCCTAACCTGGAAGAAATAGTGCCGGGTACGTCAACAGTAATGTCAGTAGAGGCAGAGCATTGAGCAGTTGGGATGCAAGGCAATATGTCGCATACAAATAACAGATGGCTTTCTGTTATATCAACGCCAACCATGAAAGAAGGCTACCTTAGAGTGGAACAAGCAGTAAGGGTCGATTTAACACAAATGGATGCTTTGGACCCTGTGGATTTTCCATTTCTGATCAATCAACCTCTCCCTATGCCGAAACCACAGACTCGACTGCAGAGCTTAACAGAGAACCGTAAGAACAAGAGTTTGGTCAAACGCCAATACACCAGGAGCCAGAACAACAGATAAAATGGACTAATTTGATATTCAACCTGTCCAACTATGTGCTTAGTGACTCTGAACTGTCTGTGTTAAACAAAGGTTTAACTTTTGTTCCTGCTCAAGTGACTGATGTTTCTAAGACATTAACTGAAGTCAAACATTTTGTACGTAATTTGAGTCTGAAAATGTATTATGGTACCATTAGTAACTATGATGCTAATTTTAAGAGAAGGAGTGTTTTTGTTCCACAAATTCATGGTGCTTTACAGATATTTGAAAAGGCCGTGGAATGAGATATATATATATATATATATATATATATATATATATATATATATGCATTGTATGAGAATAACAAGGTTGGTAAATATTATAATTTAACGAAAAATGAACAACAAGCTATACGCTTATTAGTTGAAAATCAAGATCTAGTTATTAAAGGTGCAGATAAAGGTGGGGGGATTGCAGTAATGGGGAAGGAGTTTTATTTTAATATAATGCAAATGATGTTACACAAGGAACAATATCGGCCTATCACAAGAAGTGAAGTAAATAGTCTTTGTCTGAAGTTAAACAAGGTTCTGTGTGAAATGCATGACACTGGGCTGGTTGCAGATGATTTGTTTAATTATTTGTTTTAAACTTTTAAAGGCCAAAAAACAAAACACAATCCAAGAAAACGGCCTTGGTTGCAACGAGATGAAGAAAGATAAAAAATTCCAAATAAGCAACTAAGAAGTGCTTAAAAAAAGAGAACTTTAATTTAACAAATAAAAATAAATCAGATACATCCAGTAAATCAAGAGCTTTCGTCTCCAACCATTTGGAGACTTTATCAAGACACAGCATGCCCCAACTGCTAGTAAATTTATAATACAAAGTTAATTACTGAACAAATCAGCATCCAGGGTTCATGAATAATTCATGAACAATGACTATTCCTACAATTTACATCTAATAATGTCAAATAACCACACATAAAACCTTCATCATCCTAAATATTACCCACTATAATACATATAAATATATAACTAAAAAATACATTATTAAAAAATCTAATAAAAACTCAATATTTCCTATATGTTGTACACCTCAAATAACCCCAGTATATTATTGTATAAATGAATAAATACATGTATAAATACATAATAGATACAGTATAAAATTCACCAATGTATACATATAAGACATAAAAATAATGCATATGTTTCATCTATTAAGAATTACAAGAACATTTCTTTAAAAGCATCATCTGTCTAAAGCTTTTAATCTTAAAAAGCAAGTAATTGCAACAGATTCATTTAAGCTTGGCCATTGAGTTGCATTCGTTCTCAACTGCCATAAGGTCTCACTTCTCTCCAAATATAAAGTCCAAGGTCCACCTCTTGGGTCTAGTTCAATAACTTCAATAACTTCAATAACAGTGAATTAAAAGTCATGTCTAGGCCGTTCCATACAATGTTTTGCAAGGGCATTGGTTTCTTTTTGCAGTCTGATATCCCTCAAATGCTCATAAATACAGTTGTTAAGTTTCCTTTCTGTCTTTCCAATAGAAAAACAAGCACATTTGGAACAGAAAGCACAATAAACCACCTTCTCAGTGTAACAGCTACACTTTTTTTGTAAAGATACCTTTATACCATTTATTTTGACCCTTCCTTAACATATTGGCAATAATTGCATGCCCCACACTTCTTCATATGGCCCCCATTCCGAATCTGGTAACTCCTTTCAAAGATGTTCTTTAAGGTTTCTCCCTTTCTGTATACCGCAATAGGCTTCTCACTTATGCATTGTCTAATGTCATTACTTGAGGTCAAAATTATACAATTTTTATCCAAAATCCTAAAAGTTTCTTTACTATCAAGATTATAAGAAGTGATAAAAGATGAATGAAACTTTCTGTTTGCTTGCACTTGTTCAACAGGTGTCATAACATTCACATTAACATTGCTGTCCATATTAAGGGAACCAACATTCAAATTTAAAACCATATAACTGTTCCCTTCATTGCCAGAGTGCACCATCTCCAAATTCAATATAGCATGATAAAACCCTCTCTCTCTCTTATTAACTACTTCCAACATTAAGTTGTGAATTAAGTCCAATGGGTATTCTCTTTTAAGAAACATATATTTCAACAGTTCACATTCATCCAAGAAAGAGTCGAAACTAGACACCATCCGAGCAACTCGAACAAACTGCCCCTTAACAGCTGCTCTTTTTTTGTTTTAAGGGATGGCTACTGTGAAAATGTAAAAAACTGTTTGAATATGTTTCCTTCCTATAAATATATGACTCAAAATTCCTTAAGACTGTATTTTTTGTCAGTTTAACATCCAAATAAGATATTTCATTGGGATCAATATTATGGCTGAACCTTAAAAAAGCTGTTGAATTATTCATGTGAGTTATAAATTCATTAACCATCTCACTTGCTCCATCCCAAAATATAAAAACATCCAAAAATCTCACATACATTTTGCAATGTTGATAATAAACTGAATTAATAAACTTTTTCTCCCATTGTAGCATCACCAAATTAGAATACAAACCACCACATGGAGAACCCATAGCAACACCAACTGCTTGGATAAAGAATTCACCATTAAAAAATATACAGTTATTTTTCAACACAAGTTCAAATAGTTGTCCGTATAGATTAGTTTTTGGTTGTGATACTCCTTTTTCCAATAAATAGTCACATGCCCATTCAATACCAGTATCATAGGGTACTGAGGTGTACAAATCATTCATATCAATGGTGATGAATACACCTGTCTCACTGTATTCTAAATTATTAACCCTTTCTAAAAAATCCCATGAATCCTTACAAATAATAGCTTCTTCACTAACAAAACATTTCAAATTAATTAATTGTTTGTTGAAAGTCCTAAATTGCCAATAATTTATGGCATACCGAAGTTGCATAAAAGGATTAGTGACCTGCCAATGAGGCCCATTGTGTCATCAAGGGAGTGGGTCACTGAACCGATATCTAAGTATTTGGAACAGCAACTAAGGATAGTTTTGGAGAAAGTGCCCACCATATTAAAAGACACAGCTAGTTTTTTAAAACAATTTTATGGCTGGTCAGCTGGTAGCCTAAAAGATGAATCTTATTTCATAACAATGGATGTTGATTCACTATTTACCTCCATACCTCATGAGCATGGTATAAGTAGTGTTAAGAAATTTTTCGAGAATTTTTCTGGTTATAATATACAGAAGATAAACATGCTATGTGAAATGTTGAGATTAGTGTTAACTAATATGTGTTTTTGTTTGACACCAACATTTATTATCAACAGAAAGGTGTGGCAATGGGTACAAGCATTGCTAACACCTATGCAAACATTGTTATGTATGTATGGGAAGAGAGATATATACTATCTGCATTTAATAGATATAGAAGGCATATTACATTTTACAAGCATTTTGTGGATGGCCTTTTTTAATATGGGAGGGAAATGAGGACCTTTTCCGACAGTTTTTAGTGTATGCAAATGATAGTACTTCATTCTTGAGATTTAAACATGAGTATTTATTAGAACACATTGTATTTTTAGATGTTTTGCTGACAAAAAATGGAAATAGTGAGGTACATACTGAATTATATAGTAAGGAAGTGAAACAAAATAATTATTTGCACCGTAATAGTATGCACCCCCTTTATGTTTGAAAACATTGTTATGAATTAGATGCAGAGAGTACTGAGGCTAAATACACAGGGGGACAAGTTGGATTATCAGTTAAAAAATATGGGCTCAGATTTTATTGAGAGGAGATACTCTAGGAGAGCAGTGAGTAAAATACATGATTAGGTTAAACAACAGTATTTATTTATTTTATTTATTTTTATTTATTTTACATTTATTAACTGGGATGGTCCGACTGGATGAAGTCCATTTACAGCAGAGGCCCAGGGAGAAAAGCTCCACTTAATTAATACAACAGACAATGATAATAATACATAATGTAAAGACTTTGTTATTGAGCAGTATTTTGTGCATAATAGAACAGTACGCAAAGAAAGATCATATCAGCAATATATACAAGTGAACATTAAGTTAGTCATCAAAATATACAGAGATCACAACAACATTTTCAAATTTCAAGGGATACCATTTGTTACTTCCATTTTTACAGAGAGTCTGGTAATTGGAGAGAAGAGAGAAAGATGGTGGTAGCATACACTAGGATTAAGTAACACATGGGCATAGCCAAGACTAATAAGATGAGCCTTAAGGGAGTTTTTGAATTGTTTGGTATTAGGTGCAGAAGTCACAGAGGGAGGGAGATTATTCCAACATTTTGCTATACTGTGAGAAAATAGAGCTTTACCTGCTGTGTTGTTGGCTGTTGAGATAGAGAGGAGTGATTTGTTGGCAGAGCGGAGTGGTCGATTTGGAATGTAGTTAGTCAGTTGTTCCCTAAAGGCTGGAGTTTATTCAGAATATTTTAGGTTGTTATAAGCTATGACTAGTTGGTGGTAGTTTAATAACTGTGGGAGCTCAAGCCACTGAAGTTGTCTAAGTAGTATACAGTGGTGTGATCTAAAGAGGGAATTTTCTGTAAACTTGGCGATTTTGTTATAACACAAATCAAGTTTCTCCAGGTCAGATTTCCTTACATAGGTGAGAATAGGTGCTGCATACATGAGTGTGGAAAGAAGGTGGCTTTGAGCTAGGGTGACCAGAGCTTGATCTGATAGAAAGTCTTTTTTGTCTGTATAGGGACCCCATTTTTGTGTACCTTTTTAATAGTTTGAGAGATATGGATGTCAAAACGTAGGTTGTCATCTATTTTGACACCAAGCAGCTTGGTGTGGAGAGAGGGTGAAATGACAGTTCCATTACTGGAGGAGATAGAAAAGGAGAGTGGAGTGGTTTTTGATTTGTTTGGTGTAAATAGAAGTAGTTTTGATTTGTTGGGATTTAAGATAAGTTGAATATCTGTGATCCACCTTTCTACTGAGGTAAAAGATTCCTGAGTGAGATGCTGTAGGGTGGTGAGATTTGGGGTGGGGCAGATCAGGGTGGAATCGTCTGCATACTGTATGAGTGAAGCTTGTAGGATAGAGGTGTGTAGATTATTGGTAAAGATAGAAAAAAGGAGTGGACTGAGTATGGAACCTTGAGGTACATCATTGGAAGCTGGGAGTAAAGATGATATAACTCCTTGCCACTGTCCCAGAGACTTCCCATGCTCTGGAACAAGATTCCAATCTACATTAGGCAGAGCTCCTCGCTATCACTTTTCAAGAGAAACCTTGACGAGTGGATGGGAAACAGAAAGTTTACCCCGGGGATCACTTCAATGACTCTGCTGGACAGAGGCACAGGAAACTACTCTAAGGTGGCAGTGAAAGCCAACACATTCTAGCTAGGCTTGTAAATGCCTTCGGGCAGATAGCCTAGTACTTACCTATGAACCTATGAACCTATGGACAGCTTGTTGTTGGTCTGATAAATAGTTTTAAACCATGCCAAAGTGTTAGGGGCAAAGGATAGAGAGGTACGAGTATCTATTAGAATGGAGTGGGAAACCATGTCAAATGCTTTGGAGAGGTCTAGGAATATAGCAGATACAAATCTGTTGTTATTTCTGTGTCAGTTAACCAGGTTTGTGAAAGAGAGAAGGGCTGAAGTTGTGCTGTGGTGTGGGGGGAAACCATGTTATATAGAGGAGAAGAGATTATTAGAGTCTAGGAAATGCATGACCCGAGAGTGTATGCATTTCTCAAGTATCTTTGATAAATGAGACAGAATGGCTATGGGGTAATAGTTAGAGAAATCATAGGAATTCCCACCCTTATGAAGGAGAATAATGTAAGAGATTTTCCATAGTTGAGGGATGTGGGATTCCTGTATGGAGTGGTTGATTAAGATTGAGACTGGGTAGGATAGAGAGTTGGCAGCCATTTTTAGGAAATGAGCAGGTATACCATCTGCTGCAAGAGTAGTGGGTTTAAGTTTTAAGAGGTATTTTTTTATTGTTGAGGTTGGGAAAGGAGAGAATGTAAAGGGAGATGAGTTGTTAGGAGTTGTTGGTATGGATGAGTAGTTATTTTTGGAAAGTTGAGTTGAGTTGATAGTGATTTAATGGATTCATTAAAGTGGTGATTAAATTGGGAGGCTATTTCGCTATCTGTTTTTGTAGAGGTGGAGGTGGGAGCTGTTGTGGAGGTTTCACCAGGTTTAGTAGGGAGTTTATTGCATGCCAGAACTTTTGGGACGTATTTAAGGGACAAGATATATCCCTATTTTAGTAATGGACATCAAGCACATGAAAGAACAAAATTCAAAACAAATAAGACCAGGTGTATGCTTACCTATAATAGGAATACTTCAGCAGTTATGGGTATAATTACAAAGCATTGGGAAATTTTAAGGGATGTTCAGGGGTTACAAGAAATAGTCACTGATGGTCCTGCATTTGGTTATAAATGGAATAGCACACTGAAACAGACATTATGTTATAAGGAACAAACTAAGAGTTTTTTTACAGGTTTGGACATAAACATGGTAATTGTAAGTGTAATAATTGTGTCTACTGTAAACATCTATATGCTGGTAAATCAATAAGACATCCCGTTACCAGAAATGAGTTTATACTTCAAGCCTATGGAAATTGTAATACGGGTAACTTAGTTTATATGGCTAAGTGTGAATTATGTGATGGCTATTATGTAGGCATGACTAACAGGAAATTTAAAGAACGTCTAGTAGGCCATCTTAGTGACATTAAACGTGAGTTAATAACTAATGTGTTAAGTAAGCATATTTTAGATAGAGATGACCAGCATACATTTATATTTATGATTTTAAAGGTGGTTTATAAACCCCTGAGGGGAGGTGATGTGAAGTTATTAACAGAAATTGAGGAGATGAAGTGGATACTGCGAATGAAGTCTTTTATACCACCTGGTTTAAATGACAGTTTCACTTTAAGACCTTATTTAAAAGAATTACATGAAAAAGTTTGAAATTGTGTCATGTGATTTTACTAACTATTCAAGCAATGACCACAGCTGTTGAAATGTATTCACCTGATGAAGCCTTGATGGTGAAAGTTCTGACTTTCATGTGAAGTTTTAACTTGCGAGTTTCATATAAAAGATGTTGAGTGTTCCAGTGCTTTTTTCTTTTTGGATTTGTTATCACAATAAGCATAAACACTCTCAGGTTATTAAAAGTACTTTCTAAATAACCAGCCACAATAAAAGGTATTCTTCAGCAGATGGAATAGCAACTCCTACTATTTCTGCTGAACAGCTCTGGAAAACTATGAGTGAGAACTGCTGATATGGAAAACAACTGACAACTGAACTACAACTGAACAACTACATCAACTACTGAACTACTTTGACTCAGAACCTGGTTGTATAGCAGAATTTTTAAAAGTCAGAGAAAGCGGTTATGAGAATTCTACTCTCTCATATCAGACTTTGAAAAGTATACAAAACAGCTGCTGTGTAGATTCTATTCCTTTCAGCTGTGGCACAAAATGCCATCACATCTAGGTCAGCTGACTGATATAGCCTGCGTTCAGAATTCTTTTTACAAACAAGTACATTTGTTCAGCCAGAAGAACATTGTTTGATTCAAACATCTTACATAAATCAAAGTAATAATAAAAAAAAAACTTATTTAGAAAATTATAGCTAGTCATGCTAGCATATATAACACAGTGTAATTTACAATTATTTACCAGTGTTTAGAAAACTTCAGCCAGTCATGCTAGCACAGATAACAATATCATATATCCTCACAACATTTTAACATAAGCCACTTTACAAATACATTTTTCAACATAAGCATCTGTACAAATCAGTTTGGCATACAGATATAATTCTTTACAAAACTCCAGCTAGCTGTTCTGGCATATGTTACACATCCACTGCCCTACTTCTCCTGGCATAGCTGGAAATACCCACATCAACACACATGCACATCTAGAGGATGGTAGCACATTCACGCAGGACAGCCACATTTCTAACTTTCCAGTATTCAGGCAGCCATGGCATTTCCAACACCAACATTTGTAACATACTAGTTTCATGCAGCTGTGAACATACACACCTAGGAAGGGATGACAGCCCATTTTACAGGATGTTCACTCCATGCAGTCATTAATGTGCAGAACATATGAGGCTAGCAGTGTACTCATACTTGCATATCCAGAAATGTGCACATGTGATAGCTTATTTTCACTCTGATGTAACTACCTCTGTTCACTCACTTATATGTTTCCATTCCATGATATCTTGTCCTGCAGGTGAATGACGGTCTCCCAGAGGTGATGGATGCATAGGCTGAACAAGTTCAACGCTACAGAGAATGATTTCTCATTGAAGGCATATAGCACACAGGGACAGCAGTTGTTAATGGGTTGAGGGGACCACCAGCATCTACAGTGTACAATTCTATGTGGTACTCTGTGGCGCAGGATTGGCCATGACAAAGGCCAAGTCTTTTAGGTCTTTCTTGAAGGTGTGTTCCTAACTGGTTCCATTTATCCAGTCCTGCCACATCTGTATATGGGTGTGAGTGGTATTCACAGCTTTCATTGTACTGGGCATAAACTGTATGGTTCCTTAGTGCTTCTGCTTTAACCCTCTGTTGCAAGTGTCCCACAACACAGTCTTGTCATGGTGTTCCTATTACAACCACTACACACACACACACACACACACACATACACATATAAATATATATGTATATATGTATGTATATATATATATATATATATATATATATATACACTAGACAATCTCAATAGGCACACTACAAAGTCCAACAAGGTTTAATAGTTGAGTAAAACAAGGTTACAGTAATCAGTAGTCCGGTGCATACTCCGGTAACTGCCAAGCAATTAAAAGTTAAAAATGATCTGGCTGCACAGAATCCAAGTCACAAAGTGTAAAGCACTTTTCGTTAGGAAACACTTCCCCTAACTTCTTCAGACAATAGTGCTCAGAAAGAAAAAACAAGTTTAAGGACTATCCTAGTGACTCATACTTGTTAATACAATTAAACCAATTAAGCGCAGTCACATAATTTAAAGGTGTAATCCTAAAATACTGAAGTCAAACAGTTTGTTTTTTATTAAATCATTAGGTAAAATGAGTGCCTTAGTTTTATAAAAAAAAAAAAAGTTCTGTGTCTTGTAACAGAACATGTAGTAAATTAAATAGTATTAATTAAAATCGTAGTTAGTTCACTTTACTTATAGCTAATGTTTAGGGACCTGTGGAAGTAGTAATCTTTTCATAAAAAACTGTGTTGTGTAATGTTTCTTTTAACCTATAAAGGGTGGGTGTAACTTAGCAATTATAACCTCCCTAGTGCTAATGACATCTATTATTTAATCATCCAACAAAAATAATGTATGTTCAGCTACTATCTCCTAAGGCTCTTTAATTTTAGCACACATAGAATAGAAGTCATTTCATTCAAGCCCGGTGGAAAGCATGCATTGAGTCTAAGCTGCCACAAAAGTTCCAATTTCTCCAACATAAATGTAGACGCCTCTCCTCTACTATTCATCTCAATTGAGTCGATGGCCTTAAATTTAAAACTGTGGTTAGGGTTTTCAATGCAGTGTCTAGCTAGTGGGCTCTCCATTTTCCTTTTGTTAATGTAATAAACATGTTCACAAATCCTCTTCTTAAACTTACGCAGTCTTGCCTACATTAAAACTAGGGCAGCACTGACATAATGCTACACAGACTAAGGCTTTGGAGTTACAATTAAACTTGTTCTTCAGGAAATAGTCTCGCCCCCTAATAATGAATTTTGACCCTGTAGCAATGTGTCGACACTGGTTACATGCCTCACATTTAAATGTCCCTGGGGTGCCTCTAAAAATGTTATTACTACTTTCAGTAAGTTTTTTTAGGTTCCTGCCTTTTTTCAGGTGACCAGCGGTTTGTCTCCCAACTTTCCTTGTATATCCCTATCAGACAGTAACAACTGCCAGTTTTTGCCCAGTATTGTGATCAGGGCTTCATAATCTAAAGAGAATGTAATCACGAATCTCAAACAATTTTGCACCCTTTGTGGTCCAATACTATTCCTAACTACGGGGTTACCCAGTTCTATCTCTACTGAGACGTTGGTTTCCAAAGTGTGAGCTGCTGTCCATCCTTGGGAGAGGATGGGTCTGAAATGGCCAGAGACCCTTTTACTACTCACTTCCCTTATAAGGTCAGCAATCAACTCAATGGGGTACCCCCCTCTTGAGGAACATGGACTTCAAAAGTTCACATTCCTCAAAGAAGTGGTCATCCTCTGTAGTCATCCTGGCCACTCGTACCAGTTGGCCCTTCACTACACTCCTATTCTGGTGCAGCGGGTGAAAACTAGTGTAATGTAAGAATGAGTTAGAGTAAGTACTCTTTCGGAAAATCCTTGCTAGATATTATTTCTGGGCTATATCTTTAGATAGTTCAACATCCAAGAAGCTCCTAGAATCTATGTGGAAGTTACTAGTAAACCTGAGAAAGGTGGTAGACCTATTAAACTGCTCCAGAATATCAGCAGCTAGTTCAACACCCCCTTTAATAATCATAAAAATGTCATCTAAAAAGCGAGTGTAATAATAAATACATTCATTCAGTCCAGGGTTATCAAAAATGGTGTCTTTTTCCCATTTGGCTATGACTAAATTGGCAAAACTAGCTCCACAAGGGGAGCCCATAGCTACACCAATCTGCTGTCTGAAAAATTCTTTTTCAAAGGTAATATAGCTATTGGACAGTGTTATACCCAGCAATTCCTCCACCAATCTCAGTTCTGAATGTTCTGCCCCTTTAAATCTCATATGGTCGATAACGCATTCTGTCCCCAAGGTTTGTGGGATCACTGTGTATAGATTACAAACATCCACTGTTAAAAAACAAATGTGCTCATTATAAGCTAAAGAGTTAATATTCATCAAAAATGTCCAAGAGTCTTTGCAAATCTGAGGTTCCAGGGCCACAAATCTCTACAGAATGTCATCTACCACATTAGCACAGGAATAGGTGATTGATTGTCGAGCGTCCATTAAGGGGTGCATAGGTGGAGCTCCTTGATTTTTGTGGATTTTAGGTGTTCCAAAAAGTACAGGTAGTCTAGGTGATAGTACTGACAAATAGTTAAACATGTCAAGGTCGATGAGTGAGTCAATGAACATATCATTCAAGAACATTCTGATACGGTTGTATGCTATGTTCAATTCGTTCAGACTCACTTTAATATATGCGTTACTTTCAAGTATCTACCCCATTCTTTCCTTGTAGTCCGTTTTGTGCATAATGACCAGTCCACCCCCTTGATAGGTTTCATTAGGCGGACTGGTAAAAGTCTAAAGTTGCTTAGAGCTTCTCTTTCGTTCTTGTTCAGGTTGGTCCTTAATTCAGACTTGTGTTGATGGTTAATAAAAGCTCTAAAGTCCATTTTGCACATTCTTTCAAATAGTAAAATGGACGGGTGTAAAGGGGGGTTAAATGTACTGGTAATACGCAAGTTTGGGTTCCCATTGTAGTTCCCATTACCCAACATTAATTGTAAATTGAGTTTTCTAGTGTAAAGTTTAAAGTCCAGTAATAAGTACCCTAAATCAGTAGCATGAGTTGGAATGAATGTAAGTCCTTTTGCAAAAATTTCAACTAATAGAGGATCGATAGTGTATTCGGTAAAGTTGTAAATTTTAAAATCTCTGCTTTTATTCATTACAACTTTACAAGAGGGGTTGTTTGAACTGGCCCTTTGCTGAAAGGTCACCTCTTGTTCCTGTTGTTGTTGTTCCTCCTTGTGTTGTATTTCCTCTGTTGCTTAGGGGTAGATTTGTTCACCCCCTGCCCTCGATGGTTCATGGAGATTTTGGAACATTATTTGAACTCATGCCCACCATCTGAGAACTGTTGTCCTCACCATCCTGGTCTGTGAAGTAGTTGTTTTGGTGGGCTTCATTCTCATTTAGTGCCCCTCAGTTTCTAGACCCTGGTAAACCCTCATTTTGATTGCCGTTACTATTATCAGATGTACCCCTTGTGGTATTAAAACCTCTAGGGGCATTCCATATTTGTGATGGGGGTGGGTCTGGGTAAGCTGTTCCATTTGCATAGACTCTCCGGTCTCTGTTAATTTTCCTGATTTTAGTGTCCCTAGTTTTTGACAGTAAGTTATTAACACTGGTAAAAGTCCTGTTATATTCAAAATGGTATCTTTGGAAGTCAAGGTCCCTTTTAATTTCTTCATCGAGGGTAGTAAATTCACTAGATAATTCATTAATGTGCACCTGATAATGCTTGGACATAATCTTCAATAATTCAAACCCATGAGTGTTGAAAAATGTCACTAGTTCCATCTGAAAGGCAGAATCTTTAACTTGTCCAGTAGGATACTGCCAAAAACGCTAAGGGACACTAAAATCAGGAAAATTAACAGAGACCGGAGGGACTATGCAAATGGAATAGCTTACCCAGACCCGCCCCCATCACAAATATGGAATGCCCCTAGAGGTGTTAATACCACAAGGGGTACATCTGATAATAGTAACGGCAATCAAAATGAGGGTTTACCAGGGTCTAGAAACCAAGGGGCACTAAATGAGAACGAAGCCCACCAAAACAACTACTTCACAGACCAGGATGATGAGGACAACAATTCTCAGATGGCGGGCGTGAGTTCAAATAATGTTCCAAAAAACTCCATGAGCCATCAGGGGCAGGGGGTGAACAAATCTACCCTCAAGCAACAGAGGAAATACAACACAAGGAGGAACAACAACAGCAGGAACAAGAGGTGACCTTTCACCAAAGGGCCAGTTCAAACAACCCCTCTTGTAAAGTTGTAAAGAATAAAAACAGAGATTTTAAAATTTACAACTTTAAATACACTATCGACCCTCTATTAGCAGAAATTTTTGCAAAAGGACTTACATTCATTCCAACTCCTGCTACTGATTTAGGGTCCTTATTACTGGACTTTAAACTTTACACTAGAAAACTCAATTTACAATTAATGTTGGGTAACGGGAACTACAATGGGAACCCAAACTTGCGTATTTCTAGTACATTTAATCCCCCTTTACACCCATCCATTTTACTATTTGAAAGAATGTGTGAAATGGACTATAGGGCTTTTATTAACCATCAACACAAGTCTGAATTAAGGACCAACCCGAACAAGAACGAAAGAGAAACTCTAAGCAACTTTAGACTTTTACCAGTCGCCTAATGAAACCTGACAAAAGGGGTGGACTGGTCATTACGCACAAAATGGACTACAAGGAAAGAATGGGGAAGATACTTGAAAGTAACGCATATATTAAAGTGATCCTGAATGAACTGAACATAGCATACAACCGTATCAGAATGTTCTTGAATGATATGTTCATTGACTCACTCATCGACCTTGACATGTTTAACTACTTGTCAGTACTATCACCTAGACTACCTGTACTTTTTGGAACACCTAAATTCCACAAAAATCAAGGAGCTCCACCTATGCACTCCTTAGTGGACGCTTGACAATCAATCACCTATTCTTGTGCTAAAGTGATAGATGACATTCTGAAGAGATTTGTGGCCCTGGAACCTCAGATTTGCAAATACTCTTGGACATTTTTGATGAATATTAACTCTTTAGCTTATAATGAGCACTTTTGTTTTTTAACAGTGGATGTTTGCAATCTATACACTGTGATCCCACGAAACTTGGGAACAGAATGGGTTTTCGACCATATGAAATTTAAAAGGGAAGAACATTCAAAACTGAAATTGATGGAGGAATTGCTAGGGATAACACTGTCCAATAATTATATTACCTTTGAAAAAGAATTTTTCAGACAGCAGATTGGTGTATCTATGGGCTCCCCTTGTGGAACTAGTTTTGCCAATTTATTCATGGCCAAATGGGAAAAAGACACCATTTTTGATAACCCTGGACTGAATGAATGTATTTATTACACCCACTTTTTAGATGACATTTTTATGATTATTAAAGGGGGTGTTGAACTAGCTGCTGAAAGTCTGGAACAGTTTAATAGGTCCACCACCTTTTTCAGGTTTACTAGTAACTTACACATAGATTCTATGAGCTTCTTGGATGTTGGACTATCTAAAGATAAAGCCCAGAAAAAAATATCTAGCAAGGATTTTCTGAACGAGTACTTAATCTAACTCATTTTTACATTACACTAGTTTTCACCCGCTGCACCAGAAGAGGAGTGTAGTGAAGGGCCAGCTGGTATGAGTGGCCAGGATGACTATGGAGGATGACCATTTCTTTGAGGAATGTGAACTTTTGAAGTCCATGTTCCTCAAGAGGGTGTACCCCATTGAGTTGATTGCTGACCTTATAGGGGAGGTGAGTAGTAAAAGGGCCTTTGGCCACTTCAGGCCCATCCTCTCCCAAGGATGGATAGCAGCTCACACTTTTGAAACCAACGTCTCAGTAGAGATAGAACTGAGTAACCCCGTAGTTATGAATAGTACTTGACCACAAAGGGAGCAAAATTGTTTGAGATTCGTGACTACATTCTCTTTAGATTATGAAGCCCTGATCACAATACTGGGCAAAAACTGGCAGTTGTTACTGTCTGATAGGGATATACAAGGAAAGTTGGGAGACAAACCGCTGGTCACCTGGAAAAAAGGCAGGAACCTAAAAAAACTTACTGAAAGTAGTAACAGCACTTTTAGAGGCACCCCAGGGACATTTAAATGTGAGGCATGTAACCAGTGTCGACACATTGCTACAGGGTCAAAATTCATTATTAGGGGGCGAGACTATTTCCTGAAGAGCAAGTTTAACTGTAACTCCAAAGCCTTAGTCTATGTAGCATTATGTCAGTGCTGCCCTAGTTTTTATGTAGGCAAGACTGACCTAAGTTTAAGGAGAAGATTTGTGAACATGTTTATTACATTAACAAAAGGAAAATGGAGAGCCCACTAGCTAGACACTGCATTGAAAACCCTAACCACAGTTTTAAATTTAAGGCCATCGACTCAATTGAGATGAATAGTAGAGGAGAGGCGTCTACACTTATGTTGGAGAAATTGGAACTTTTGTGGCAGCTTAGACTCAATGCATGCTTTCCGCCGGGCTTGAATGAAATGACTTCTATTCTATGTGTGCTAAAATTAAAGAGCCTTAAGAGATAGTAGCTGAACATACATTATTTTTGTTGGCTGGTTAAATAATAGATTTTCATTAGCACTAGTTAGGTTATAATTGTTAAGTTACACCCACCCTTTATAGGTTAAAAGAAACATTACACAACACAATTTTTTTAAGAAAAGATTACTAATTCCACGGGTCCCTGAACATTAGGTATAAGTAAAGTGAACTAACTACAGTTTTAATTAATACTATTTAATTTACTACATGTTCCATTACAAGACAACAGAACTTTGTTTTTTTTATAAAACTAAGGCACTCATTTTACCTAATGATTTAACAAAAACAAACTGTTTGACTTCAGTATTTTAGGATTATACCTTTAAATTATGTGACTGTGCTTAATTGGCTTAATGGTATTAACAAGTATGAGTCACTAGGATAGTACTTAAACTTGTTTTTTCTTTCTGAGCACTATTGTCTGAAGAAGTTAGGAGAAGTGTTTCCTAACAAAAAGAGGTTTACACTTTGTGACATTGATTCAGTGCAGCCAGATCATTTTTAACTTTTTATTGCTTGGCAGTTACTGGAGTGTGCACCGAACTACTGATTGCTGTAAGCTTGTTTTACTCAACTATTAAACCTTTTTGGACTTTGCAGTGTGCGCTCATCTTGTCTTGTGCCTATTAGTTTTTGGATAGTAAACATGGCACTAGACAACCTCGAAATACTGAAATGTCTAATTTCAGTATTTCGAGACTGAATAGTCGAAAGTGCAGTTACGTGAAACTGCACTATGTCGGATGTGGAAATGTCGAATCTTCTATCATGGTGTTGTGTTCATGATGTGTGGTGCGGTTTGTGGATTTATCTGAGGTTTCAGGTAAGTGGTGTTTGTGTAAGGGTATTGGGTAGGGATTTTAGTGTGTGTGAGTGTGTGTAGTGGTTTTTTTTGTGTGTTTGTGTGTTTAGTGCAACCTCGGAGTTAGTATATTTAAGTGGGGGGTGCATGTGCATGTGTGTGTGTGTGTGTGTGTGTGTGTGTGTGTGTGTGTGTGTGTGTGTGTGTGTGTGTATATGTGTGTTTATGTTTCTGAATGTGCATGTGAGTGAATGTGTGCATGAAAGCAGAACAAACTGTATGTGTATGTACATGGTTGTGCATCTGAGATAGTGAAGAGTGAGAGAGATTCCTGGCAGCAACAGCATCAGTTAAGATGTTTGTGTACCCCTTGACTATACCTCTCAACCTCCTGGCACAACAAATATGGACAGAGCCACAAACAATGAGGGACAAACGACCAAAATAAGGACAGATTTTAAATATTGCTCTTTTAAACTTAGAAAGTTGCTAGAACCACAGGGTTCTATTAGCATGTATTATCTGAAGGATATGAAAAGTCTGAAACTCAAATGTGTTTTTATTTAGTGCTTTCAATCACTAGTCATTTGCCAGAAAACTACACATTTTATGAGGAGGGGACCAACCATACGAGCCAAAAATCTGGACTTTCTGCAAAAATCTGGACAGTTGAAAGGTATGCTCGGTTGGATAAACCTAAAATAAATGGGGGATAAAGGCTCAAAATAGGAACATGTTTTACTTGACTATTAGGATTTGTGTTAGCATACATTTTCTGAAACAGAGGTGTGTGTGAGAGACTAAGTGAGAATGACAGTAAAGACATTTACATACCTCTGGACCTTTCAGCTGAAGAAATCTGGATAAAACCTAAAATAAAGAGGGAACAAAGGCTCAGAAATAGGAACAGCTTTTAATTACTGCTCTTATAAAGTTGCAGACTGGCTTAATTAAAAGGATTTGTGTTTTCTGAAGAAAATAATAGTCTGAAACTCAAATGCATGCCATTATTTAGTAACTTCAGTCCCCACTGACTGGCAACAAACCAAACGTTTTAGGAGTAAGGGGCCAAAAAATAAAGTAAATGCCTGGATATTTTTTAAGTGTTATATTTTGGATGTAAAATGCTTCCTCCAACACCATTAACATATACTACAGCAAATTTGAAACATTAAACAGAGGAGCTATTTTGCATAAAGAATATATATAAAAAAATACAGTACTTAAAAAAATATATATGTAAGTAAAACACAACAATTTTATAGAGACGCCATTCTCAAAGCACAATAATGCCCTCCAGGGTGTGTGGTAATGTATAATTAACACCCTTCCAGGGGTGTAAAGGACACCCCAGGGTTGGCGTTAATTACACACTAACATACACCCTGTTGGGCATTTTTGCTTGCATAAGTCATTTGCAGGGTGGCAATCAACCAATGAGCAGACACGTCTCCTTTCCCCCGGAATGAATAACCCACCACCACTGACACCCTTTCCATAATAACAAAATATTTGTCTTTTGGTTATGTATAAATCAAACAAAGTTTGTTCTTTATTTGTGTGTGTATAACACAAACACAAAAAAGCCTATAGAGAGACACAGAGATATATACGTATTTGTATGTGTTTGTATACGTGCAACAAGAAATAGCTGGTCATACTATGCTGCATACTCAGAAGAAAATGTGTTATTACAGAATTTGCATTATTACATTTCACTCATTGTAAAAAGATGTATAGATCTCCTGAGTCCATAAATGCTATTATCCTGTAAGACTTTTACAGCTTTCTTATAGAAGAGCTCACTAAATCATTACTTTGTAATCCGAAGAATAAATGCTAAAGAAATTTAATGTTCTAGTTCTGTTTATAGTACACTAAAATCAGGCTGTATTTATGTCCAAAAACCCATAACTGTCCAATGGAGCCCTCCAGGAACATGAGAAGAAGTTAGAAATACCAGTAATAAATTGCTTATTACCACAGAGGATGTAAAAGAAAGAAAGAAAGTGGATTAAAAAGAAAAATCTAGATATACACTTAACATCAATATAAAAAATAAATGAATAATAAAAAAAAAACATAATACCAACAAATCAGTATATATAATATATATACATGGATGAGTATTACAAATGTTTGTGTACATACATTTGTGGACAACGATTTCTGTTTATCTCTCTAACAGACATGCACATGTATGCATACTTGTCTGTATATGTGTGCGCACATGCAGGCAGCCCAAATGGTAACCATTTGAAATTTCAGGACCCACTAAAGCGAATGCTGAAATACAGAGACTGAATGGTTGAAAGGATGGACTTAGATATACTAAGTAATACTTTTTCACTCTTCTGTATGTTCTTTCCTGTTGCATATATTTATGCATGTGTGCTAATGTACTATCTGAATTTTATACTTCTTACCCTGAGATGTAGAATTCACTGTTAGATTTCAGGAGAATCGTGTTTCACTCAGATGCTGTGGCATTTATTTATTTATTTGTTTGTTTACGTATGTTTATGTGCAACTATCTATCTATCTATCTATCTATCTATCTATCTATCTATCTATCTATCTATCTATATCTATCATTTGTTCACTGGATTAGTCCTACTAAGCTAGTACCTTCTTTTCAGGAGAGAAATTAGTTGTTTTTTTTTTTTTTTTACTATGGGAGAATTTTTTTCCAGTAAAGGCTGTGGGATCTTTTACTTTCACCTCGGCTACCACTAACTCAAGCAGATGGGACCTCTGTTTAACATCTCATCTGAAAGACACTTACTATATTCACAAAACTGAACAAAAGCATCGGTTCACTTGTAAGTTCACAGCATGATAATAGGCACATACCTAGACAGTATGATATGACTTGATGCTGCTTCAAAACGTTTTCATGTAGTAGCCCGGCCTAGTTTAGGAAATGCAGTGGTGTTTGATTTCTTAATTTCAATTTTTACTACAGCTTTTAACAACCATAATAAAGTAAAAATGACAGAAGATCATGAAAAGTAACTGTATTTGCTAGTGAACATTTGCACCATTTGAAGTAGAACAGCTCATTCCCAGGAGGTATGCAGAAACAGTTATGTATGTAAGTTTCTCATTCACCTTTGAAAGTTGATGAGGGTCACCTCGGAATGCTGGTTTGCTCTTATATCATGGAAATTGAGTGCAGAAAGCTGCACATGCCATTCAGGCAGCAGCTTTATTCTGCAGGTGCCCATTGATGGACCCCCATTTTTGCATGTTTAAGTATGTAACAAGGGGTGGGGTGGATATAAAGTTAGAAAAAGAAGAACAAGTAGAGAAGGGAAACACAATAAGTAGTCTGTGGTGGAGAAGGAGTAGGTGGGAAAGAAGGATAATTTATTTTTTTATGTTGTTTACTATCATCCCCCTTCAGGCCAAGGATCCCATTCATCCCCTATTATTACAGCAAGGATCGACTGAGGAGGCCATCATTCAGACAGCAATGAGAGGTGGTTCAAAATTATTTTTACTTAATCACTATATTCCCCAAGAACACCCAGGTCACAGAGCTGAAGGGGACATATATTGGGTTGTCCACGCTGGTCCTCATTTGCAGGGGTGGTGGCTGGTGTTGGGTGAGAATGTAGGAAAGTGAGACTTGTCTGGTGACGACTGAAAAAAACACTTCCTCTGCTTCAGGGAAAGGGTGTGGCTTTTTGCTGCAAAGGACTGAGGGACTTAGGTTTTCCTTGGTGGGGATAAAACCACTTTTTCTGAAATATATAAGATAAAAGTAGCAAGTACACAGGGTAGCAAGGAAATGTAAGAAAGCTAGTGAAGAGATGTGGGTATTGACAATTAATATAAATTGATAGGTGACACAGACTGGGTGAGTGAGCACACGATAGACTCTGTTCACAAATGGATGCAAAGACAGGTAGATGAAAGATGGACAACTGGTGATGAGGACGATGTAGGGCAATACACAAGGGATGGAAGTCACACAACTGGATGGGTACTGAGTAGATTAGGGTAAGGTGGGGGACAAGGGAATGGGCATAGGATTTCACCAGCCCAGAGACTAGTCTGGGTTGTTAACAGAGCCAGCCTTAGGCGTCCCGACCCCTAGTTGAAGGGCTGTACAACATCCTCACTGCTTCCATTTTCTCCCCATACTCATCACCTGCTGCCGCCCAGTCCTCACCACCCTGGGCTGCCTACACCATTTAGAATGCTTTTTTTTCTTCCTTTTCTCACAGTCTGTCATACTCTTTCAGTGTTTTTCTGCATTCGTTCATTCATTCAGTTAACCTATCCTAGCTAGGGAACACTGCCTTCTGGTAACTGTGGAAAAAATAACTACATTAAGCTACAGGGTCTTGGAGCCAATAGGCTTCCAGAGGTCATGGTGGTTCTAAATGCTCTGAGATGCATTTTAGAGTTTTCTTAAACAACTCTTTCATCCAGTGATGCCATAAACAACAATCATGGTTAAGGAAAGGCATTCAGTGTGTTACTCTTTCATTTTGCTTTTCCTGTATCCTTTTAAAACACCCTAAGTGACCAGGACTATGTTGTAATAACAGGAGAAAGCATCATCAAAAATGCAGGGGTCTAGTATTCACTAGGCATGAGAAGACATGTGAGTACTAGATGCTGAGGAGTCCATTTTAGACTTTAACCTTGCTGAGCAATAATCCTTTTTAAAGAAAGAAATTCAGTCTTACTCTTCAACTGTCCTTTTTCCTGCATCCTTCAACACACCTTAACTGACTGAGATTGCACTTGAATAACTGTGGATGAAATAACTGAATTAAGCTGTGGGTCAGGGGGCCATTGTCCCTCCAGAAACTGTGGGTTCTAGATGTTCTAAGGTGCATTTTAGAGATTTTTTGCAACTTTTGGATACCACCCAATGATGGCCTGAACAAAAACCTTAAAGAAGGAAAGAAATTCAGTTTTATTATTTTTTTTTCAAGGGAGAACTGTATCAAGGCTTAATGCTCAAAGTTGACAAAATGGCAATTTACAATAAACTTTGAAGACAAATTCTTTCTGGGAGATAAATATATCATATATGGAAATGACACTTCCCCCAAAAAAAATATAGTCACATCTTTAATGCAAGACTGGGATGAAAGTGAAGGTATAAAAGGCTGTAGTCATGTATTTCAAGTTGCTGCCATAAAACATATATACATACTGCCTCCTTATCCCATATTTCTGAACGTTCCTCTAACCTTTTGATGCAGTGATGGCTTGAAACAAAATCCTGAGCAAGGAAAGAATTGGGATTCAATAAACTCCATGAAGGTTCTGCATGGAGTCTACATGGAGTGTTTTCACCTACACGATACTGGTCATCGTGCGACATCGTATAATGCATAGTAATGATACTTGGTGCATGTAAATAAGGGTTTGCAGCTCGCACCAGTGATTCTGGCCATAAAACGTATAATATGAATGCAGATCGTACCTTCCAACCTGTTAGTGCAAGAAATCTGGACAAAGACTAAAATAATGGGGGGACAAATGTCCAAAAATAGGGACAGATTTACCATATTGTTCCTATAAATGTAAGAAAGTTGGTAAAATAATGGGATTTGTGTTAGCATGCTTTTTCTGAAGGATCTGAAGTATGAAACTGAAATGATTGTCATTATGTATTGACTTTAGTCTGCAGTGATTTTCCAGAAAGCCACACATTTTACAAGGAACAGCCCAAAAATCTGTTGTAAACATCTGGACATTCTGAAAAATTCTGGACAGTTGGGAGGTATGATGCAGATGCCATTTTCGTGTAAGGTTGCTGGCTGTGAAAGTAGATTGCAGGACAGCAAGGAAATTGCTTTTCCTTTACTTTAGTTGTCTTCATTAAAATTTGTTTGGGGCACTGTCAAAGATTGTTTTTCTTCATTTCTCCATTTTTTTTTTGAGACCAGTGTTTGCGTAATGTGCCTGTTAGCACAAATGGTTTTGGCTGTGCTCATCTGGTTTGTGTGAAGCAGAGCAGTGCACAGACTGGAGGAATGGACCCCCCCAGGTTGTAGACAGGACCCAGACAGCCACAAACATACACCAGATGTATTCAATTAATACTGGTGGCCATCGCACAAACATGGTAAGTGGCATTGTTCTGTGATTAACAGTGAGAACTTCACTATGAAAACTAAGGTAGGGCATATCATGTCACTAATCCTGTGGCAGCAGGTGTGAAGAATAGGTGTGTAGTGCAGTTGGTCTGAGGTTCTAGTACAGGGTGTGCAAATTTTGTTTTACTGTTGTGAGATTGCAGATTATAGCAATGAAGTGCAACATGTACAACTTTTTTCTCAACCTTCTTGTGGCAATAACTGTAAGTGTAGGAGAACCATAGACACAGTCCATCTGACAAGCACATTTACACAAGTACCTATACACCAAATAATCTTGAAACTGCAGCGCTTGCCACTGTTGAACATTGCTTAATACTGTGCAAAGTACCCAGCAGTGCACACCCTTGCCTACCATGTTTGCACAATGGTAAGCATTGCATAACATTTTCAAATGATGCAAAACCAAAATGTACACACTCTCAGTCAGCATAAAATGTGCAATTGGTGGGAAAACATCAGGATACAAAATGCAATTGGCAAGAAATGCTTATTCTACATTGAGCTTGAGCTTTGGTAGACAAGTATGGTGTTGCTAGTGAGGGAGTGCACTTTTGGGTCTAGAGGTTCAGATGTCCAGAGTCTTTACTAGACTCCTAGTTAAGCAGCGTGAGTCCTGGTTGCTGCAGCAGGACTATTCAAGCTCATAATACAAGTCTGAAGCCTGGAATAGTATTGCCAAGGCTTTGACCAGTGCTGCAGGTATCCCACGCACTGGTGAGCAATGCAGACATCACTTTGATAACCTCCAGAAGGGGAAGCGAGATACTCCTGACCACTGGATCAGATAATTTAGTTCAGGGGACACTCCACAGATGTGAAATTATCAATTTCAGTGAGCAATTGCAAGAGTTAAAAGCTGAATATAGTGAAGATTTGTATTCATAATGGTATTCTCTTCATTCCACAGCTGCCACAAAGCGAGCCTTGAATGTCAGGTCCCAGGCTACTCATTTGTTAAGGATAGAAGAAGAATGTGGTATGTATGCATTAGAACAGTACTGTTCTAAATAGTAATTTAATAATAATAAAAACATTTTTATAGTAATTTAGTAGCATTAAAAGTTAAGGACCACTTAGTTGGCATTTGATACAGATATATCAAATTGAGCATGCATATCTCAACTGTAAAAGAAAGTATGCATGCCTTAGCCTGTAGCACAATGCAACAGTTCCATATTCTCAAATAACAGTAAGCATGCATCTCTAAACTGTGAAAGGAAAATATGCATGCAATAGTCTGTATGACAAAATAACAGTAGAGCATTAGAGAGTTGTCAGTGGTTGTAAGTTCAAAAACCACATTTCAAAAGTATACAATACTGTTAGGTTTTTATCATTATTGCAATGCAACTTCAGACCTCTGTACCAGTGGCAGAAATGGCCTTCTGTAAACTGTAATTGGATAGAAGGAAGTTTCTTTGCTCACCAGTGGGAGTGGGGAGCCTTGAGCAGCCTACCTGTCCTTGGGGGAAGTGACCTCAGCACAAGAAGCTGTAGTAATTGGTTGTTTGGGACCATTTCCAGCTCTTTTGTAGTTCACTGTTTAAAATCCGCGTTTGCACGGCTTTGCGCAGTCATGCGCATAGCGCAGCGCCGGTTAAACAAGGTTAAACTTTTTCTGGCTCCGCCAAGTGTGTTCTTCAAATTTTCCCTTAAGGAAGCTCTACTTTTAGTATAACCAGACTACTCACTGTATTATAAGCCTAGCACTTGTTCTCAATACTTCTCTACTAAGTAAGCACTCTCGTACTAAGTAAAGCACTACATCTACTTACCACCCCTGTGAATACCCACTTCCCTTAAAGGTATACCACTCCCTTATACTGTTCTAGCATGTTGAGTGGTAGATTACTGATGTCATCTCCAGTTCAGCTGGTCAATCTGGGCATCTTGAGACAATGCTACAATTGTCTCATGTACACAGACAACCCTCTCCTCCTCCCAACAAACACAAATACATGTGAGAGATGCAACTATATAGCCAAACTGGAGGCTGAACTCTCTCAACTCAGGGCTGGCATGACCAGACAGGAGGACATGACAACCACACACACAAGAATCCCAGTCCCACATAGACCTACCACAACTGCAAACCAAACACATAAAAACACAAAGACATACTCGGAGGCTCTAATAAAAAACTTACCAAAACAATAGAGGCTCCCAAAGCAGACATCCAAAAATCCACCACCTCAAAACAAAACACATGCAACACATACTTCAATAAATCAGTGTGTCGACCAATCGCAGCCCTTAAGGCCAAACACCTTGCCTGATACACTAGTAATAGGTGACTCCATAGTCAGACACACTGATGTCCCACTGACCAGGCTGAACAAGGAGAAGGTGACTGTGAGCTGTCTATCGGGAGCTAGGATCCGCCACATAACATGCGCACTCAGGTCACTCCAAAGCAAGTACAAATATGACTCCGTCATTGTCCATGCTGGTGTGAATGACCTGAGACGTACCACCCTGGACTACATGAAAAGAGACATAGAGGAGCTCTCCAATTATGTAGCCCAGGCTGGTATGACCCTGACCCTGAGCAGCATCTTGCCCTCACCAAGAATGATACCACAATACAAAGACAAGATGATCAGCTTTAACAATTGGCTCAAGTACTGGTGTCATTCTAAGGGGATCCAATGTCTGTCTGCCTGGGATGATATGTTGGACAAGCCACGCTGCTTCGCAAGGGATGGCTTACACCTGTCACCACTGGGCTTCCGGATATTGGCTAAGGCTCTTGCCACCCCCATAGTGCCTTTTTTAGGCAAGGCTCAAAAGACAAACCCACCTCCTTAGAAAACAAAAATGGAAAAAACTAAGGGTAATGCTGCTCAACGCCAGAAGTCTAAATCTCAAGATGCAGGCACTTGATGCACTCCTCAGCATGGAGAACATCGACGTCTGTGCAGTAACTGAAACCTGGTTCAAGGCTCCTGTGAGTACCCCAGTGCTACCAGGTTATACCTCGTATCATGCTTTTCGGCCCCAAAACCCGGGCCGAACCACAAAGGGAGGGGGAGTGTCCATATTCATAAAGGACACCCACACCTCCTGGTTAGTAGCAACACATGAAGCATCAGAGACCATACAGGTGCAACTAACCATAGGCAAAACTGCTATACAACTGGTAGCATGTTACAGACCACCCTCCCAATCTCAAGAACCCCACTCAGCCTTCCTGAAGACATTGGAGGATATGAATGTATCACAAAATACCATCATACTGGGAGACTTCAACTACCCAAACATAGATTGGGTACATTATTCTAGCTCTAATACCCTAGCCCAAAGGTTCCTGGAATTCATAAATTCAAATGCACTGGAACAACTAGTCACCTCTCCCACTAGGGGAGATAACATACTAGACCTGATCATCACAAACACGGGGACAAAATGCTCCACACCGGAAGTATACCCCTCACTAGTGAGATCTGACCACAAACTAATCACCCTGGATATACATATCCCACCTCCACCCCCAGCACAAAAGACCGCAGTGAAAAACTTCTCAAAAGCAGACTTCACTCTTCTTAAGACTGAGATGGTATCCTTTAAGCCCACTGTGCCAGTGGATACCACATTCCACAATGCCGAATCCTTCACAAATGCTTTCTATGGACATCTCCAAGAATGCATGGATCATGCAATCCCAAACAAATCCAAGTCCCTCTCCACCAAATGTAAGCATCCTGTCTGGTGGACCTCAGCCATAAACAAACTGTATAACAAAAGAAGGAAGCTACTGCACGTCAGAGCGAAATCCCATGAAGGGAAGACATCTCTGATCAACAATAGCAGAAAACTACGTTCTCTCATAAAAACATCCAAGGCAAACTTTGAGAGAAAAATCGCTAAGGACACTAAAGATAACCACAAAGCCTTCTTCAGCTATGTTAGAAACCTGGGCGAAAACCCTCAGATATGCTCAGAGTTGGTTCACAACAACAAAAAATACACTGAACCCACAGATATTGCTAACATTCTGGCTGACAGGTTCAGTGCAAATTTCTCGCCTCCTTCACCCCCAAAAGAAGAAATACTTATCCCAGCTGAATGTAATCTCCCTGTCATCTCAGATGTCCAAGTGAGAACCGCCCTAAACAAAGCAAAAAACACAGCATCAATGGGACCTGACGGTATCCCGGGGTGCGTGCTACGTGAACTCCAAGAGGAGCTAAACCCACACATAAAAATGCTATTTAACCTTAGCCTTACTTCGGGATATGTACCTGAACACTGGCGTACAGCAGCAGTGGTCCCACTCCACAAGGGGGGTGCCTCTACAGACCCTGGAAACTACTGCCCTATAAGCTTGACTAGCCTGGTCTGCAAAGCTATGGAAAGAATCATTATGGAACTCATAAACGGAGACATAGGGGACCTACAGACGCTTGACCACACCCAGTTCGGCTTTGTAAAGGGCAGATCCTGCCTTTTAAACCTGGTTGACTTTTTTGAAACAGTTACTAGAGCCATTGATGAGGGCAAAGCAGTCCATACAGCATACCTGGAATTGGCTAAGGCCTTTGACACAATACCCCACTCAGGCATCATAGATAAGCTAAACAGCTTAAAAGTAAACCCTTATGTCACTAGATGGGTTGCAAACTGGCTAAAGGACAGAACCCATAAAGTTAAAATCACTGGAGCAATGTCAGACTCAAAGCCAGTCACAAGTGGTGTCCCACAGGGATCTGTCCTGGGACCCCTCTTGTTCGGCATTTATTTCTCAGATGTTAAAGCAAACATGGGAGGGCTGTGACTGACAAAGTTCACAGATGACTGCAAACTAGGCGCCATAGTCGATACACCAGCAGATACACACATCCTACAAAAAGGCCTCACTGAAACGGACAACTGGTGCCGTAGTCACGGCCTTAAACTAAATGCCAAAAAATGTATAGTCATCCCTTTTGGAAAAAACAAAGTATCCACAAATTATCACATAGACAGCAACCCACTGAGTACAGCAAAAGTAATCAGAGACCTAGGGACCCAAGTACACAGTGACCTCTCATTTGACACCCACGTTGCCAAAGTGGTTAGAAAAACATTCTACCTTGCACACCTCATCATGAAGGGTTTCACATCCAGATCTAAGGATGTCATTGTACCCCTATATTCCTCCCTCATCAGACCCATGATTGAGTACAATGCCCCATTTGGTATGTACCTCACCCGGCACTTGCAACAGCTGGAGAGACCACAAAAGTACCTCACCAAAAGGATCAAGGGTCTCCAACATATGTCTTATTCTGCCAGACTAAAGAAACTTCAGCTCTATTCAGTAGCATACCACCTGCTCAGAGATGATCTCTGCCTGACGTACAAGGCCATGTCCAATCAGGATCTGATGGACATGCTCCACCTCAAAAAATCCAAATCCATCAGGACCACAAGAGCTAAAGACTTAAACCTCGGCACAAGTATGAATAGGACATGCTGGAGGGATAGATTCATAACCCAGAGGCTTCCCATGCTTTGGAACAGGATCCCAGTTCGTATTAGGCAGAGCCCCTCACTGACTCTCTTCAAGAGAAATCTTGATGAGTGGATGGGAGATCGTAAGTTTACCCCAGGGGTCACATCTGTGTCACTGCTAGACAGGGGCACAGTAAACTAATTCTATTATATAAGGGGACCTTCACTGTATCACTATTAGACAGAGGCACAGTATTCTAGATTTATTCTGTACATTTTTGTACCACTTCATGGGGTGGCAAAAGCCACATCACTATGGCTAGGCTTACAAATGCCCCAGGGCAGATAGCCTAGTACTATACTATGAAACTATGAAACTAATCAGTGTAATTGGAACATGCATATGTGCAATATATGCACACATCAAGGATTGGTGGCTGTAATCTGTACCATAGTGTGCCTCTGTTTTGAGCTGGGTAGTCTTAAAAGTAATGAAGAAATGTGTTAGGAGTTTGTAGTTCATAGGTATTTACTAGGCTAATGACCACAAGAGTTTTTTATCCTTAGTCAGGCATCCCAAATCTATGACAAGTTCTGATACCTTTGATAAGTGTAAGCAGGGGTTTGGGAGATGAAACATTTACAAGCAGTGGCCTGGGTGATTTTAGTCTTAAAAGTAAAGGTAGCAGAATAGAGTCAAATAATTGTATCAATGATTTGCATGTCATATATGAAGTTACTAATATTCCCCCTTTTTTCTATCACCCCCAACCCTTATCTTTTCTTTCTTTCTTTTTTTTTTTTTTTTGTTTTTACATTTTTATTTTTTTGTTTTTTTCCCACAACACAGTGGCATAGGCCTGTCCCCACAGCATCCTCCTGCCCCAATTTCACTGGCTACAGCACCAATGCCCAGTACATCTGGTGCCCAACCTGGTAGCAACACCTCTGCTGCCCCTGCACTATCTGCCCCCTCAGGTATTTCTGCCTCAGAGGATAGGCCTGTGGCTCCCTCTGGGAGCAATGGCAGAGGTGGTGACTTTATCACCCGTGTAGAACTGCCAAATATTGTGCACTGCACTGTGAGTGCAGCCCTACACCAGATGGAGTGACTGCTCTCCATTCTCATTTAATATATATGCAGGAAACACAGACAGCAGGCACTGCAGCCAGTAGCACAGTGAGGTAACAGTCATGACAGTCCACTGGGTGAGGACTAGATTCTCACTGTCAACCAGCTTGATGTGCATGGGACCTGAATTTCCCACCCTCTCTCTAACCATGGTGTTCACTCACTTGTGTCCTTCACCATCCCTGTCTCTTGTGTTGTTTGTCTTCTCTGTCTGCAATTGCTTCCTCACCTACGCAACTTACCTCACTCAGACATTCCTACATCCATTCCCCAACATTCCTCTCTCTCTCTCTCTCTCTCTCTCTCTCTCTCTCGCTCTCAAAAAAAAAAAATGTCCTATACATAGCTCTCCATTTCACATATGTGTTTTTATGAAATATTCAATTAATTCTAATTGGGAATACAACATGATTGTGTTGTGGCCACACATCTCCCTGGAGGTGACAGTCCAAATTCAGCTAATATTTTTAATATATGATCATGTCTTATTGTTGAAGAAATGGATACCTATGGTTCTTTCCTACATCCTTCCTGCACATTCCTGTCCTCCTTTCACTTTGTTTTTCCCCATGTTTGCTCCCCATTTCACCATTTTCCTGTCTTCCCCATTTCTTTTCTTTAAAGAATTATTGCGTGTTGGTGCACATTGTGCACCAACTTGAAGCAGCGGTAAACAGCAGCAATATAAGTAGATGTATTTAAAGTATCACACACACTTGTAAAATTACTACTTGCATCCATATTTGAACCCAGTAACATCTGCTTCCAACAACAGTGCATGGACAGCACAGTGATGCAGAGGTAGCATTGTCACCTCACAGCAAAAGGCTCTTTGGTTTGATTCTCGGTTTGAGTGCCTTCTGTGCGGAGCCTGTATGTCCTCACTGCATTCATGTGGATTTCTTCTGGGTGCTCTGGTTTCCTCCCATGTTACAAAGACATGCATCTGGAGCCTTTCTCCCTGGGCCTCTGCTGAAAATTGGTTTTGTTCCAAGTTGGACGTTCCTGGTAAACAAATGTTAAATAAATAAAAAATAAATAAGCACATGCTGCCACAGAATCAGTTCGGTAGCAGATGCATTTTATACAATCAATAGCAACTGACACAGTTTAGCAAGGATTTCCTTTTGTACCCCCCCGTGCTTGTCCCCCATATCACCAATGTCATCTTCTCTGTTAATGCTGTATTATGAAGCAGCATTGTGAGATCCGCACTAATGTTTTTAAAGCATTATTGTGCAGTACCCATTTAGTTTTATAAAGCATGAGTGTGTGATGCTGTAAGCAATGCTACTAGAAAGGTAGTTCAATGTATTAGCTACAGCTGTATTCCAAACCAGTACCATCTCGTCCCAAAAAGGAACCTATCACTGCATTAAGTAAATTAATACCTGCAGCCAGAGATTCAGTTAAGTGGCAGGCGTATACAAAGGCCGTTAACTCTAACATTTGCTATTCAGTCTTTAAAATATACCTGCGACTCAACTAAGTCTGCAGCACTTTTCAACCTTAACCATTTCTTTTCTTTAAAGCATAATTATGAAATGATGTGCATCTCACACTAATGTGCAGCTATGGCATAAAGCAGTTATAAGTGTTATATGCATTTATATTGGAAACCAGTACTGTACAATTTTTTTTTTGAGAGAGAGAGAGGAATGTTGGGGAATGGATGTAGTTATGTCTGAGAGAGGTAAGTTGCTTAGGTGAGGAAGCAATTATGCACCCTCTGTTAATGCATTGATCCATTCATTTTGTGTTCAGATGGTACTGGGCTCAAATCCAGATGTATGTAACAGTTTCAAATACTTTTGTGTGTAAATACAAATTCTGAAGTGTGGTAGTTGATATGGAGACTCTAAAACTTGACTAAATGATACGGTACTGGTTTCCAATACAAATGCATAGAACACTTATACCTGCTTTTTGCCATAGCTGCACATTAGTGTGAGATGCACACCATCTCATAATTATGCTTTAAAGAAAAGAAATGGTTAAGGTTGAAAAGTGGTGAAATCAGGAGCAAGCAGGGGAAGAGCAAAGTGAAAGGAAGGCAGAAATGTGCAGGAGGGCTATAGGGCAGAACCATAGCTATCCATTTGTTCTACAGAAAAAAATGTTCAGATGTGCAGAATATTAGCTAAATTTGTAATGTTGACCCCAGAAGAGGGGATGACAACAGCACAATCATGTTGTATAGCCAATTTGATTGAATCAAGTATGTCAAGATGACACAAGTACAAAATGGATGAATTTTTATTTGTGGCAAAGGTGTCCATTTTTTTTTTATAGAGAGTGGAATGTTGGGGAAGGGGATGTAGGAATGTCTGGGTGAGGTAAGCTGGGTAGGTGAGGAAGCAATTGCAGACAGACAAGACAAACAAGAGAAGAGACAGGGACAGTGAGTGATACAATAAGAAGGTGAACACCATGGTTGGGGAGAGGGTGGGGACATCGTGAACCCATGGAGGTCAAGCTGGGTGACAGTGAGAATTGAGTCATCACCTACTGGATTGTCATCACTGTCACCTTACTCTGCTGATAACAGCAGTGTGTGTGATGTCTGCATCTCCTTGTGTTATTCAATACAATGATGGAGAGCATTGTCTCCATTTGGCATAGGCTTGCATCAACTGTGTGGCACACATTGCTATGCACCAATCCTGGTAGTTTATTGTGGGTTATAAAATCACCACCATGTGCATGTCCTCCCCGCGGTCGAGTGGGCATTCGAAAGACATGCGTTGAATGGGCATGCCTTCGTTGAGGGTTGGGCATCGGGCTAGCAACTTGACACCATAAAAAACAACTGCCAATCATTAGTGGACCGGAGTTCCGCTGTGGTGACCCCTAACCGGGAAAATCCGAAAGACAAACAACAACAACATAAAATCACCACCTCTGCCACTGCTCCTGGAGGGAAGCACTGGCCTATCCTGTGGGGCAGAACTACCTGAGTGGCCAGGTAGTGCAGGGACGTAGATCTGCATCAAAAACATGCTGGGCCTTGGTGATATAGCCGGTGGAGTGGGGGCAGATGGATCTTGTGGAGCAGGCCTACTCTGCTGTGGGGAAAAAAAAAAAACAGAAGATAAGGGTTAGGATGAGAGGAAAACAAGGGAGAACATTTGCAAGTTCATATGTGACTTATGATTGATTGATACAATTATTTGACTCTACTCTCTTACCTTTGTTTTTAAGACTACCAACTCCTAACAAATACCTTTTTTAGTGTTAGGACTACCCAGCTCATAACAGATGCACACTATACTACAGATTGCAGAAAGCAATCCTTGATGTATGCGTATATTGCACATATACATGTTCCAATTATAATAATTACAGTTTACAGCAGGCCATTGGTACCACTGCTTTAGAGGTCTGACATTACATTGCAATACTGATGAAAACTTAACAGTTTTGTATATTTCAGAAGTGTGGTTTTTGAACCTACAACCTCTGACTGTTCTCTGATATTGAACTGTTGCTTTGGTCTACAGAGTAATGCATGCATACTTTCCTGTTACAGATGAGAGATGAATGCTCAGTTTGACACATCCGTATAATAAACCAATAAAGTTGTCTTTACTTTTAATGCTAAAATAACAGTACTGTTTAGATGCATACATACCACATGCTTCTTGCATCCATACAAGTCTAGCAGCATGGGTTTGAGTATTCAGTCCTCAGTCTGTGATGGCTGTGGAAAAAAACGAACAGAACAAAAGGGAATACCAGTCCTGACTATATCCAACTTTTAACTCTTACAAGTAGTCTCTGTAAGCAATACTTACACATCTGTGGGGTGCCCCCAGTCCTACATTCCTCAATCAAATGGTCAAGGGTATCCCTCTTCCTCATCTTAAGGTCTATGTTGTGATTTTTACATTGTTCATCAGTGCAGAGGTTATGAAAAGCACTGGTGAGAGCCTGGGCCAGACTATTCCATGCCTCTGCCTTGTAATCCAAGCCACAATAGTCCCGCTGCAAAAGCCTGGGCTCATATTCATTCACTAGAAGTCCATCAAACACTTTGTACTCCTGGACACTCCATCTTTGAGCACAGAATCTCAAAACCTCTCCAGGAATGCCTGCCATGCCTATCACAGATCAAGACCAAAGTAGAATGATGTTTTCCTGCTAATTGCAGATATCGCACTTACTGGGAGTGTGTACTGTTTTTTTTTTTTTTGCAGCATTTGAAAGTGTTGTGCATCGCTTACCATCATACAAACATGGTGCTTGAGAGTGCACACTGCTGGGCAGCCTGTTTGTGCAATGGCTAGTAGCATTCATTGAATGGATCCAGTTTATATTTGTGGCTGTCTGGGACCTGTCTGTACCTGGGTGGTCCATTCCTCCAGAATGTGCACTGCCACTCTATAAGTAAACAAGATGAACATAGCCACACCTGCTTGTGTGAAGCAGCACATTGTGCAAACAGTGGCCTGAAAAAAAAAACAAAAAAGAAAAATTAAATAAATGAGAAAGAGTTAAAATGAGGAAAATCAAGCTAGGACATAAAGAGTAGAAAATGTTAGTACACATGAGATATGTCTACATAGGTCTGGATCCCAACTCTCACTCCAGTGCACATTCAGAAAACAGGATGGGTGCCTTATCCATCTTTGCTGCAAATAAATTAAGTAATTCCTCAGCCAACAAAGTGCAATTGAATGTACACTGTTATCAAGGCATAATCTATTTGTAAATGTATTATATTTAATATATTTGGAGGTAGTGCACTTAGTGATCACACAGCCTGTTATGATTATTCCTTGAAAATATACCTCTGTCTTACCTTTCTGTATTTCTTGGTCATTCATCAGTTATCTGACCAGTGCTCAGACATGCAGTGTGTAAGCCAGTCTATATAATTTATCTTAAAATGCATGAGGATATTAACTAGGGATATACTATGATATGCAGTTGCCATCAAATGAAGGGCAGATTGGATGGCACAAACAAGCACAGACTGCTCTTTTGGGGGAATGCAATGGTGGGTTCCTGTTATGGCACATGTAAGGGTACACTGTTCTTTTGAGGGGGTGAAACCAGGCTGAGTTACTGGTATTGCACAAACAGGGATATATTGCTCTTATTACTCTCCTTGTTTTGCATTCTATCTGTTTAATCTTGTGAGGGTTGTGAAGTTAGAAACTGCAATGTATCTCATTACTTTCTAACATCTCTCTGTTATGATTTCCCATTACGAACATATGATGCTAAACTGAGGGCATACATTGATCATCAATACTTTGGAGAGGAATCAATGTCTGAATCTTTGCATAAGGTCTGCTACTTATTAGTGGACACATACAAGTCAAATAATTCTCTGCTGTCACATGTTACGTTAATTTGTGTACAAATCTCCCATCTTTTACTTGCTTACTATACCAAGTGAAGAAATACAAGGACATGCCATAATATTATTATACAATACAGTACATGTTCAGAACTTACCTTGCAAATGCAGCATTTGTCACACTGTTAGTTCAGTGCTCACTGTGATGCAAACAGTACATATCCAATACATGGGGAGGTAAAGGCTCTGGCTCTGAGCTGAGGCCAATAGAGATTTCAGAGTTTCTGTATTGTGTCCCTGTCCACCCTGAAACACACTACAATGTCCATGTTGTGTATGTTGTGATAAGTTAAATGTGGCTTGAAAACTCTTCTCTGTTTCAGCCTAGGCCTATTGGCAGCAGCTGCATTGCCTGCAGCCTGTAGCACATACAAATGGGGATAAGCAGCAGCAGCTCCTAACATGCTGTTTGTGTTGACTTTCTGTGTCTGTGCTCCACTACTTTTGAAATCCAAAGGAAAAACCAGCATGGAGTCTACATCATTGCTTTATAACTTGTTGAATAGCTCTACCAGACTGGTTTATTAGCATGCAGTTCAGCTGCTGTAATTAGCATCTCTGAAACACAGGCTAAGGCAGATGTGATCCATTAATAATCTACTCCATTATAAAAAGGCAAACATGTAGCTAGCCAAATTGATGGTAAGGACACTTGCTACATGTTTGCAGGTCTTCACAAAAAACAGTTTGTTCCAATGATACTTTTACAGAGGAGTGTTGAACACCAGGAGGTATGCTCCCATTTTGTTACCTATGTAATGCATATGCTAAAATATATTGATGAATAATGTGAATCAAAGCCTTTTACACTGTTATCTGTATGCATTAGTTAGAAGTGCACTGATGGCATGACCATGTTTGTCAAGCCATTTCAGAAGTACACATGACTGACAATACATGAAAATAGAAAGCTGTGTAATACATATGTGCAATGTTTTTCAAGACAGATCCTTTGAAAGTATGTTTAGCATTTCAAAGATGTTTTATTAGTAAAATGGTTCATGTGCCTGTTCTTTTGTGTGTGGGGGGAGCAAAGAGAAGTTACTGTTATGTCACAAACTAGAATGGACTCTTCTTTGGGGGGAGCACAGTTGAGTTACTACTATGGCACATACACGGATATGTTGCTCTTACTACTCTCTTTGTTTTGCACCCTGCGTGTTGTTAGTATTTCTCATCTGTAGACTGTTTTATGTTTTTCCAGTGGGTACAACTGACTGCCTACCTCAACTGTTTTATCTGGAAATAGTTCTTTGTCGTTATGTGATACAGACCCCCCTTCAGTGAAGTGGAGAACAATATCGTTGTTGATTCTTTCCATCAATATGGGACATTTCTGCTGGGAAGGGGTCAGTCCAATATGCAAGAAAGGCTATGAGTATGGCAGCAGATTGTTACCATCATCAGTGCTATAGGTGGCATTAGCCAGACATATGAACAAGTTCAGCACAGGGCCACTGACATGATCACCTCTGCATGGAGGTGAGCAGCTGCCTTTGCTCAAGACCAAAGATTAACTGAGGGAGGTCCTGCTACAGAACCACCTCTTACCCCTAGTGAAGAATTCCTGGTAAATATCCAACATGAGAGCTCACAGCAGAGTGGACCACAGCATGTCAATGACGTGGGCACCACTTCTTCTGCGTCCAAGGAGGAGCTTCCAGGTAGGCTTCGTTATATAACCAGTTAAATAATGTTCAGGTTAGTACTAGGCTAAGTGCCATTGTGGGCCATTTTAAGCCTAGCCAATTACCCCATGTGAGAATCAAACCCTGCACCTTGTGTCTGTAAGGTAAACACCTTAACCATTATGCCAACCTCCCACCCTGTTGTATCGTAAAACAATTGAAATAAAAGGTACTTCTATGTCACATGTCTTTTTTTGTGGGGGGGGGTGAAGATTGGTACAGTGATAAGCTCAGTTTGGTGTTTTCAGCCACATTCTTGTTGAACATACAGTTAATGCAGGTATTGATGGGTACATGTATTACCTACCCCCTGTCTTACTGATAAATGTGACAATGTTGTCCTTACCTCTTGCTTAACTTATTTCAGGACTGACAGGAATCCAGCAATGTATGCCTCCTGCAGATGCTAAGCCAAATAAATTTATTTCAGTACTGCAGATCAATTTAAAGAAATATCATAACATGTCATTTTATGCCTGTTGTGTGTATTGCAGTACTATCTGTAATAGTGACAGCACTGTTAGTTGTTTAGCATATATTGCACCATAGTAGTGTAGGTATTAATGTATGCCTGTGTTTCTTCCTTTTAATCACAGGCGATCATGACAGAGAAAGTGTTGGTTCTGTGCCACCCGATGTCAGTGTCTCATCAGACACTGATGATGAAGGTAGCAAAACTGAGGCACAGTCAAGGGGTGCAGAGGTTGAATTTGATGCAGAGATTGATATCCAGCCACCCCCTTCATTTACCTGGACACAGCCAGTAGGCCTATGCTTACCCAGTCCACTGATCCGACAGATATTGGAGAGGTGGAGGGAAAGGACATTGAGCAGGGAAGTGTGGCTACTGCAACCTCAGTGCCTGTTGAGTCTGGCAATAGCCAAAGTGTTGGTGAGGTGCCATGCAGCAGTGTTCATAGGGGTGATCGGAGGGGACATGCTATCTCTACTCCACCTGATGCAGGTGTTTCTTCCTACATCATTCAATGTATGTTTAGGACTGTTATGGAGGCACAGGCATGTTCCAAAATGTGCTCCAGGCAAAGGTCAGGTTTGTAGATGTGGCAAAGGCTGAGATGTGTGACTGCCTCCATCACGTTGCCAATTCACTGGATTGGATACATGACACATTGGAATGAGGGGTGCCTGTGATGGACTGAAGGGTGTCTGTCATGGAACCAGCTATGTTTGTGATGGAACTTCTGCTGGGAGGGGAATTGCATCCTCTTGGGTAGAGGTTAACTACATCTGTTGATAGCCAATGTAGCAGTACCTGATCATGCTACTGTAGTGTCAGTACTTAGGGTGGTTCATTAGTAAGTGTGTTGTCCACACCCAGACATGGCAGATCATGGGGTCATGGTCCTGGGTGCTCCCCATGAAGGCAGCACATCCAGCAGACATTAATCACTTTCAGGTAGCAGCACTGCATCTGATATTGGGCATGGAGGTGCCAGTGCAACTCCTGGCAGAGCCAGTTCTCATGGTTTGGGTCATCAGCAATGAACTGCTAACTCTACCATGCACAGCTCACACCTGTACAACATACCAAGGCATAGAGCTAGCACTGAGCTGGCTGAGTTCATGCAGGCTCACAAACACCACTTTTACATGGAGGACCCCTACACACACACACACACACACACACACACACACACACACACACACACACACACACACACACACACACACACAGACACAGTTACATAGTTTAGCCTGCCTGCTTCTCTTTCATAATTATACACACCCATAGATCTTTTGTGTCAGCCTAGGCCTCCTGACCCCCACAACACCCTGTGCATGTGATGATAACTGTATCATATCCCTGTTTTCTTTTTTTTTTTGGATTCTGGTATGCAAAAAAAAACGTATCTGATGCACAGGGTGCATAGCTACATTAGTGCGTAGTATATCTGCATTTATTGTTGTTGAACTGATAATTGTACCTGTCACTTATATTTGCCTTGCCAACTTATACAGTGGATAGCATCATCATGTCAATAATTTCTAGTGCATTTTCTTGTAAGGGTTGTGAAATCAGGAATTGCAATGTGTCTCATTACTTTCTAACTATTCTCTTTAATGTTTTGCAGTACATATGTATGGTGCACATCATAAGACATGCCATCATATTTAGATCTCAGGATTGTATGACAGCACTGTAGTCAAACTCATCATAACAGTAATACCAGATGGCTTTCTCATGAAGATAACACAGGGCCTACTAACCATACCATGATGTATGTGGATAGATTAAAATACAAGTCACTGTCATCTGTCTGGTATCACATTAAATTGTAACTGTTATTCTACATCTCTTAGTTTTGGTTTAACCACTTGGGCTTCAGGCCAGTTGTTTTAAATTAAGAAGGTTTGTAGTCTACTGTCTTGTGGGAGGAGACAGTAGCATCTGCCCTTCTAAGCTGCATTTGCTGGTTGAAGGCTTATTGTGCCTGCTGTTCTAAAGTGTCTTTGTTCTGATTTAGGCACTTGTGCTCCAAATCAGTTATTTTACATTAGGAAGGTTTGTGGTGTAGACTCTTTTGGCAGAAAAGGATAGCCTACACCCTTCTAAGATGGAAATTTCTGGTTTAAGTCTTATTTTGTCTCTTATTCTGAAAGTGTCTTAGTTCTGGTTTAAGCACTTGGGTTCCAGACCACTTATTTCACACTAGGAAGGTTTGTGGTCTACACTCATGTGGGAGTATTTTACTGAATTCCTGCTTTATTTAATTTTTTTTGTTTGCTGTTGTGATTGCAATTTTTTACACTTTGAATTTCTAGTACTTCTGCATGTTATAGCATAGGCTGGATTCAAGCTTGCTGAATCTAGACTATTTGGTATCATTTGAGTACTAAAATCAGCCATCCTACATTAAGAAGACCCTCTGCACACTTGTGGCAGAAATATGCAGCCAAGGACCCATCTGAGTTGGGGATTGCTGGAATAAGGTTCAGGTTTGCACTCAGTTTACTGCAGCTGCTCAGAGATTGCACTGTTGCCCTGCCAGCAACTCAGTTGTGCATTGTGAAGCAATGGTGCAGTTTTATACCCCTAGCCTTCTGTAGAATAGCCACTTTTTGTTAGTCTTACAGCAAAACCTGGTCCATCTAGCCCACTCTCCATTAGGTACTACAGCATATACCTAGCATAATGGTTGGACAGTTTCCCACCATTTCTCCAGCCAGCCTGATTGACATGGGCAACCTGAGGCAATGAAACAATTGCCTCATATATACTGACAACCAGTTACTCCTAAAACAAATACAACTTGTGAGAGATGTAGCTATACTATGACTTTGAAGTCAATTCTCTCACATAACAACAAGCCAGATATCAAACAGGTTGTCAGCACACACACATCACCTCTTGCACATAACAAGTTCATAACACATAAACCCACATATGTGAAGGTACTTGCCAGAAGCCTACCTAAAGATCTGAGACCTCCCTAGTGCAAACCTACTGTACACACTGCAGACCCAACAGAATCCACTACACTTAATAATACACACAGCAGTGTCTCAGCCAATAAGCCTCTAAGTCAAAACATCTGAAAACCAAATGTGTTGGTCATAGGTAACTTCATAGTGAGACGCACAGATGTTCCCTTCACCAGGCTGGACAAGGAGAAGGTCATAGTCAGCTGCCTGTCAGATCATCCATGCACTCAAGTCTCTCAACAACAAGGGCCTTTATGACTCTGTCATAGTCCATGTTGGAGTGAATGGCTTGAGACATACCTCACTGGACTATATGAAGAGATGCATGACTGAGCTCTCAGATTGTGTCCCAGGGAGGTATGTCCCTAGTCCTAAGCAGCATCTTACCTTCACCCATGATGATGCCTCAATATAAACAAAAAATGATTGACATCAACAATTGGCTTAGTTTCTGGTGTCAGAGACGGTCTTCACCTGTCACCTCTTGGCTTTCAGTTACTTGGAAAGGTTCTTGCCTCTCCCATAGTGCCTTTTTTAGGCAATGTCAGAACAACTAAATTCCCAACATAAAAAATTCCACTAGAGACAAACTCAAGGTTATGCCGCTTAATGCAAGGAGTCTAAATCAGAAACTGCACTCACTGTAAGCACTCCTTACCTTTGAAGATGCCAATGTATGTGCAGTCAGAGAGGCATGGTCCAAGGCTGCAGAAAGCCCCCTGACCATGCAAAGCTACAATACCTTCCACACATTCAGACCTCAAAATGAGTATGAAAGAACCAAAGGCAGAGGTGTGTACATCTTCATTAAAGATAAATACACCTCAAGACTGGTCAAATAGTATGACTCCCTAGAGCTACTCCAAGTCCAACTAACTGTAGTCAAAACCCCCTTCCATACAATTGCTAGCTATAGGTCCCCCACCATGAGCCATGAGAACCACTCTGCCTACTTGGACCTACTTGAGTCACTCACTATACAGCCAAACACCTTGGTCGTGTGTGATTTCATCTATCCTTCCATTGATTGGGAGTTATATATGAGCACAAACATGCTTGCCCTAAGGTTTCTGGACTTTGGAAATACAAGTGCTCTGGAACAGATAGTCTGCAACCTCACGAAGGGCTTGAATGTCCTAGACATAGTACTCACCAACATAGGGGGTCTCTGCACTACCTCTTGTGTGTTGACCTCCCTGGAAAGGTCTGATCAGAATTCAGTCTCATCCAAATTAACATTCATACATGACCACCCCAGGAGAAAAAAAAGGATAAAACATTTCTCAAAAGCAAATGATAGCATCTTAAGTGATGCCATGAATAGTTGTAAATCCCCTGCTACCACTGTCAACAATGACTTCTATACAGAGGTGTACACAAATGACATGTATAAACATCTATACAAATGTATACACTTGGCTGTACCTGAATGAATCAAAGCAAGATCCTCACAGAAAAACAAGCTACCCTGGTGGGCATCAAGCATAAATAGGTTATACAACAACTGGAAGAAACTAATGTCTAAGAACAAGAGGGAACTGACTCAGCAGAGGAAGGACACCCTCCACAGCTTGAACAAACAAATTAGATATCTTGTAAAATCCTCTAAAGGCAATTACAAATCTAAACTAGCATCCCTAGCTAATGATAATCACGAGGCATTATTCAGCTACATCAGAAATCTAAAAAGGAAGGCTCAGCTTTGTGCCAAACTAGTAGTGGACAGTACCATTCATACTGATCCTGAGGACATCGCCAACCTGCTAGTAGACAGATTTGGCACAAACCTCACCCCCTGTCCCTGTCAGACATACCTCAAAGCATACTTGTCACCAGTCTTCTACCTAGCATCTACAAACAGCAAGTTCATAACCACACTCTCAGTGATCTAAATGACAGCCTCAGTGGGTCTGGATAACATCCCAGGCTTCCTACTAAATGGTCTAAAACAGATCGAGAGGAATGACTTGGCATTCTCTTCAACCACAGTCTTAAGTACTGGCTTGTTCCGAGCAGAATGGAAAACAGCAACAGTAATTTGCTTGCACTAAAGGGGGTCCATCAACAGACGTTGGGATCTGTAGACCCATACGCCTAACCATCCATATTTACAAGGCCATGGAGAGAATCATTATGAATCTTATCAACAAAGACATAGGTGACCTTCAAATTCTTGACCTGACCCAATCTGGTTTCTTTAAAGATAGATCATGCTTATTAAATGTGGTGAACTTCTTTGAGAATGTCTCCAAAGCCATGGATGAAAGCAAAGTAGTACATAGAGCCTATCTTGAATTAGCTAACGCTTTTGACACAACCTACTACTCAAGCATCATTGAGAAACCTCACACAGCTAGGAATTAACCCATATGTCACTAGATGGGTAGCCAACCTGGCTAACCAACAGAATGCATACAGTCAAAGTTGGGGAGTCCAACTCTACCAGCATACCAGTTACCACTGGTGTACCACAAGGATCTGTGCTGCCCCCCTCCATACTGTTTGGAATCTATTTTTCAGAAGTCCATGGGAAAATAGATGGACTGTGGCTTACTATGTTCGCTGATGACTGCAAACTGGGTGCAATCATTGAGTCCTCCAATGATGTTGACATACTACAAAAAGGGCTTACACAGACAAATGATTGGTGCCAAAGCCATGGACTTAAATTAAACACACAAAAAATGCATTATCATCCCTTTCAACAAAGGGGAAGTCCCTGCAAATTACAATATAAACAGTACCCCCGTTAGCTCAAACCCTAAGAGAGATTTGGTAACACAGGTTGATAGCAACTATAACTTCAATCACTATGTGTCCATAGTGGTAAGGAAGGCCTACTGTGTTGCACATCTCATAAGTAAGGGCATCACATCCAGAGCTATGGGTATTTTAACTCCCCAATACTCATCTCTCATCAGACCGCTAATAGACTGCAGCTCTTCTTCTGTATGTACCTCACCAGACACCTGCAGCAGCTGGAGAGACCTCAGAGATTTCTCACCAAGAAATGTTGGGGCCTTCAAAGCATGGCCTACATGGACAGACTGAAGGCTCTGTCACTGTACACTGTATCATATAGGCTGCTGAGAGGCAACTTCTGTCTGGCCTATGGAGCAGTGTTGGATCTAATGGTAATGCTGCACATCCACAAATCACATGGGATGCCATTTACTCACTCTAGGGATCTTAACCTAGCCTGCAAAATTAACAGGATACGCTGGAGAGACAGACAAGTGTCCCAGAGATTGCCATTCCTCTGGAACAAACTCCCAATTCATGTAAAACAGAGCTCCTCAATGACCCTATTTAAGCGTAATTTAAACAACTGGATGGGAGACCATAAATTTACCCCAGGGTTGTGACCTGTGTCTCTCTTGGATAAGGACAGTTGTGCTGATCATAGACAGCTAATTGTGACCACACAACTTGGTCAATAAGGGAACAAGGGTATAACATGACTAGACTTATAAAGAGGGTTCACTTCTAAATCCTGAAAGCCCAAAATCCTGAAACCAAAATCTTGAAAGTTCAATATACTGAAAACTCAAAATACTGAATCTCATAGCACTGAAAATACACAGGATACCAACATTTACTACATTCCAGCACAACATTATAGCATAATATTATTAAAGATTGCATTCTAGTTTCAGGACTTACCTTGCAAATGCAGTAGCTGACACAATTTTATTTCAGGCCTAGAATTTCCTTGTCTATACTCCCATGGTATTGAAGTACTCAGGAAAAAGCAGACTGGAGGCTACAGGGATGCTTTATAGCTTGTTGAGTAGCTCCACCATTTAGAAAATCACTTACTTATGTTGTAATTAGCACCTATGAAAAACATCTGCTGCTTTACTGAATATATCACTGGTGCTCATTATTGCTTATTATGCACTGACACTGAAATATAGCAAAACACACGCCTCTTAGCTTCCCTTAAGGACTCCTCTCGAACCTCCTTAGTAAACATGGACATCAACAATCTGTTCATGGACATCACAAATGAATTTGGGTTAAAGGCAGTGAAAGAGGTACTGCATACAGTTAATATATATGATGAGAATACCAATACTTTAATCCTGGAAGCACTAGCATTGGTATTAGAAAATAACATCTTTCTTTGTAATGGAACACATTATAGGCAGGTACAGGGTGTTGCCATGGGCACACCCTGTGCCAACTTATATGCTAAGTTAGTGTTAGCCTTCTGGGAAGATAAAAATATTTTTAAATGTGAACATCTATGGAAGACTTGAACAATTTTTTATGCCAGATTTGTTGATGATATTTTTTTGTTGTGGGCACAGGGCAGTGATGAACTGTTAAACTTTGTTGATTACCTGGAGAAAACTACAGATTTTCTTAGGTTTTCAGTAGAGCACAGCAAAGCGACCATTGCCTATTTAGATGTCACATTAAATAAAAATGTAGCTGCTAAGATAAACACCACCTTGCATAGGAAACAATGCTGGAGAAATCATTATTTGAATGCACGCAGTATGCATCCTAGGCATACTTTTCATAATATTATACAAGGGCAAGGATACAGAGTTTCTCGGCTGTGCACAGACAATAATGAGTTTTACAAAGAAATAGATGTGTTAAATGAACATCTTAAGGAAAAGGGGTATTCAAAGGAAAATTTAGAAAAAACTAAGAACAGTATAATATTTAACAGGCAAGCCAGGGCTGGACCATGGTTTTCTGATAATAAAGAACAGCAGGGAGACAAGTTGAAGCCATCTAATAAGTATGATAAAAAACTCAAGGTAATGCTACATTATAGTAACAATGGGATATGTGATATTATCAAGCAAAACTGGAAGATACTAAGAAGTGACAATCACATGAAGGATATTTTAGATGAGAAACCTAGATTTACCTTCAAGCGAAATAGTAATATAAAAGACATGTTATGTATAGAACCTGGTTTGAAAAATAACAAGAAGGCTAACAGTGTTTCCTCTGCACACATGACAACAGGGACTTTTCCCTGTATGCATTGCAAAGCATGTTCAAATGTGAATGGTTTAAATTATTTTATACATCCTATTACAAACAAAAAATACACATTTTAGTTTTATGCAGATTGCCATACAAAGAATGTGGTTTACTTGGCATGCTGCAAGTCATGTCTGAGTTTTTATGTTGGAAAAACTAATTGTAAGTTAAAAACAAGAATATTGCACCATTTGTCATCTATTAGACAGAAGGATAAACATAATGCATTGTACCAGCATGTTTCCAGTTTTTCAGATCATTCTTTTGTTTCTGCATGTTGCACAGATGAAAAAAAAGGAGGGGGGGGGGGGGCATTGTCAATGATACAGAGTATGCAGAGTTAAGATGGATCATACAGTTGGCTGCTGACAACCCACCTGGGTTAAATAGTTCTGTACCTTTAAAACCAGCCTTGAAGAAAAGGCGGGTCAAGTACAGAAAGTGATTGGTTGCTTTTAGAAAAGTTTTAACTTTTAAAGACAGTCATGATTATGTCTGATGAAGAGTTTTTTAATCTGAAAGTGCTTACGTTTTATAATAAAAGATTACAGTCAGTATGGACTCTGTTTTGTTTCTTTTTGGATTTGACACTGAAATATGGTATACACAGGTGATCGTGTTATTTCTTTTCTCCGTGTCTGTGATATCATGCAAACATGCACCTCAAAAAGTGGAGGAAAGGTTGCAGACCCTTTACAAGAACCCAGGACTTTCTATACTCTAGCCCTAAGCATAGCTATGCTGCCACAGGAATAGCTGTGTGATAAGTATTAACAAACCTGCCATTCATTCCTCTGTTTTCTGTGGTTACACTAAACTCTGCATTGCATAAACAATGATAAAAATTAAATGAGAAATTTTGACTTAATGCAGATGGAGACCATTCATTTTAGCAAGCAATAAAGAGGATGAAACAGAACGTGTGATTTGTGCACTGCTTACGTGCACTTTTACATTTCACAGACCTTCATGTACACCTCTGTAAGAGTAACCTGACACACGCTCCTGATTTCATCATTTACTGTTGCCATGCATTCAACATGCATTTTGTGGAAATGCCTACATAAAGTGAACATCTCTACATGGTTACAATTTTTTTGGATTCAGCAATAATAATGAGTTTTGACCTCATTTGCATCTTCACCATGCTGACAGCCCTGAAACTACATGTTTGGTAACCATGTAGGCAGAGAAATTGAAGGGTAGCCCAATGTTGTACACTCAAGTAAGGGTATTACTGAGGTATATATTTGCACAGGGGAATGCAGGTTTTGAATAGTATGCTTCATGGTGTTTGCACTTTTAGCTGTCTACATTAGTTACAAGCACATTCTTCATTTGCGGATGGGGTAGCAAAGCTACATTTATGTCAAGGCACTTAAAAAGAATTGTTGCTATTGTTAATCTAATTTTCTATCATCCACCATGTCAGATAATGTCATAATGTGTGAGAGGATTACACATTACAGTCTCTTCCGTACAAATGTATGAACTTTTAATTGGTCTTGTTTCCGTAGACTCCTTTTTGTGACTGTATTCAGAAAACTTTGGAATATATGGGCAACACAAGCACAGAGTCTACATGGTTGCTTTACAGCTTGTTGAATTACTCCACTGTGTTGATTTGCTTCATTAGCATATGGTTCAGCTACTTATGCTGTAATTTGCATGGCATGGAAGTTTCCATGTTTGTGCATGAGTGAACACTGT
>NC_056730.1:84031721-84111034 GCF_019279795.1 Protopterus annectens | reverse complement strand
ATGTTTCATGTAGGAAGAGAGGTAATGATGTGATGTTTCATGTAGAGGTAATAAAGTGATGTTTCATGTAGGAAGAGATGTAATGATGTGATGTTCTATGTAGGAAGAGAGGTAATGATGTGATGTTTCATGTAGAGGTAATAACGTGATGTTTCATGTAGGAAGAGAGGTAATGATGTGATGTTTTATGTAGGAAGAGAGGTAATGAAGTGATATTTCATGTAAAGGTAATAACGTGATGTGTCATGTAGGAAAAGAGGTAATGATGTGATTTTATATGTAGGAAGAGAGGTAATGATGTGATGTTTCATGTAGGAAGAGATGTAAAAACGTGATGTTTTATGTAGGAAGAGAGGTAATGATGTGATGTGATGTTTCATGTAGAGGTAATAACGTGGTGTTTCATGTAGGAAAAGAGGTAATGATGTGATGTTCTATGTAGGAAGAGAGGTAATGATGTGATGTTTCCATGTAGGAAGAGAGGTAATGATGTGATGTTTCATGTAGGAAGAGAGGTAATGATGTGATGTTTCATGTAGAGGTAATAATGTGATTTTTCATGTAGGAAGAGAGGTAATGATGTGATGTTTCATGTAGGAAGAGAGGTAATAACGTGATGTTTCCATGTAGGAAGAGAGGTAATGATGTGATGTTTTATGTAGGAAGAGAGGTAATGATGTGATGTTTTATGTAGGAAGAGAGGTAATGATGTGATGTTTCCATGTAGGAATAGAGGTAATGATGTGATGTTTCATGTAGGAAGAGAGGTAATGATGTGATGTTTCATGTAGGAAGAGAGTTAATGATGTGATGTTTCCATACAGGAAGAGAGGTAATTATGTGATTTTTCCATGTAGGAAGAGAGGTAACTATGTGATGTTTCCTTGTAGAAAGAGAGGTAATAATGTGATGTTTCTTGTAGTAATAGAGGTAATGATGTGATGTTTCATGTAGGAAGGGAAGTAATGATGTGATGTTTCATGTAGGAAGAGAGGTAATGATGTGATGTTTCATGTAGGAAGAGAGGTAATGATGTGATGTTTCATGTAGGAAGAGAGGTAATGATGTGATGTTTCATGTAGAGGTAACTGAGTGATGTTTCATGTTAATGAAATAAGGGAAGATAATAGAGTTCCAGTAGTCATCTCCTATACACAGGATGTCAAACAGGTAAAGGATGTGTTCAAAAAGAATTGGCATATTTTGCTACTGAATGAGGAGACTAAAAATACAGTAGGAGCATATCCCAAGTTTATTCATAAGAAAATGATGTCTTAAACAACAATTATGTTACCCTAAGATATTTAGACAACTGAAGACCATAGATAGGGTTTCAAAAAAGTGTGGCACTTGTAATTACTGCCAGTATATAGATAGATATGTCTAGATTTTACAGGTACCCAGGAACAGGTTTTTTGTGGGAGATCAGAGCACAAGCAAGCTGTAACAGTAAGAACCTAATATACCTGGCTTACAATACAGTCTGTTTTAGATTTTATGTGGGTAAAACGAAGCGTCAACTTAAAGAGCGTATAAGAGACCACCTCTACTGTACTAGGGAGGGGGACAACAATAGTGCCCTGGCCAAGCACACTTTACTCATGGGTGAGGACCACATTTTTATGTTCGAAGTCCTGCAGGTACAACAAATTAGAGAAAGGCTGGGGGATATGGTTAATGATACAGAATTCACAGAACTGAGGTGGATTCTAAGGCTGGGAGCACATAGAGGCTTAGGCCTAAATGATATGGTACCCCTGAAGCCATGCTAAATAGGAAGGGTATTAGGAAATAAAATGAAATAAAATAAAATAAAATATGATATATATATTTTCCCTTATAAATGCTCTTGAATAGGTTTAGATTTGTGGTTAAAGAATTTTTAATGTAATGGAAAATCCTTTATGTTTGTCTTTCTCTTTTATCTGTTTTTATTTGTTGTATATTTCTTTAAGAAATTTTGGAGGGAAATTTAAAGTTGTTTTAATTGATTGATTACTATAGTATATTTACTAAAAGGATGAGTTGTTATTTTATGTGTCTGATGAAGTAACTGGTTTACGAAAGCGCTAACACAATAAATTCTTGGAACTTTTATTCAACAAATTGCCTCTATCGTTTTGATTTTTTGCAAAAGATTATATAACATATTAGACCAAACAACTGTAAAAACAGGATTGTTATTTGTTATCAAAAAGGAAAGATTTTAAAAGAGAGGGGTGGAGTTTTTACATATATAAGAGTTAATGCAAGGAAAGAAATAGATTACATAATGTTTTTGGATACTTTAGAAGGAATAAAACATTGAAGCAGAATTTACAGATCATGAATGCTTTAGGGCAAGTGTGGGATTAAATAAAATGTTACTAAGGAAGATAAAGGAGTAAAGAAATTGAATGGATTCAACATTAAAGAAGAATTTTAGAAAGAGACAAATAAGTTGTGGACAGAATATAAGACTATATGATTTATATATGAAAGTTGGACTATGTGGTGGGTTGAATAGAAAAGAAGTTAAAAAAGGTATATTTGGAAATGAAAAGTATATTTTATAGGAAAATAAAGCATAGGCAGTTAGCAGATAATATAATTGATTTTCTAGAATAAGGCAATAAAAAGTATATAAAAGGAAAAAAATTATATGGACAAATTAAAAAGCAATACAAAATTTAATAATGAGGGGGAAATATGGTATGAGAAAATTATGCTAAAATATTATTAGATTAAACATTAATGAGATTTGGAAATAGAAATAAAAAAGCTATTAAGTAGCAGAGAAGAAGATTTATAAAATGGGAAGAAGGGCAAGATTTTATTTGCAGACTGATGTTAAAAAAATTGTATCTAAAAGGTGAATTGTTGTATAAAGGAATAAGTGAAAGCAAATGTATAAAATATAATATGAGTGAGTCAATAGTTCAAGTGTTTTTGGAATGTAAAAGAATGGTCTAGCTGTGGAATATGTTAAAATATAATTTTATGAAATAGAAGAACTGAATATGGGAATTATTGTTTATAGACACTGTAAATAATTTGATAAAATTGCAAGATCAAAAAAGATAAACTGCACATAATTGTTTTCTAGCTTTGCCAAGTGAAAACTACTGCTTTATTATTTAATAAAGTAGAATTTATTAGCATAATAACATTCTGATTATGGCACAAAGAGCGGGAGTAAAATAAGGAAAGGAAAGATATTTATTCCTGTATATTATGTAAATGTCTTATTTATTCTCACTTGAGTTTACTTGTTTTATAAATTATTAAGGTATTGCTATTCATGAGATGATGATTATATAATGTTCATAGAGATCCCATGCTTGTTTTGTTAAGTGCTCTGCAATATTTTAGACCCACTTGAGCTACCACAAACTTAGGCAGTTGGGACCTCAATTTAACATCTCTTCCAAAGGAAAGCATACTCTGTGTGCCAATTGTAAAATTCTGTAAAAAAAAGAAATAGCTTCAAAAACTTATTTACACTTGCTGTACATGTTGAGACATTTCTAATCTATCCACATTGATTTAATCAAACTTAAATTATCCTACATTTTTCTGCATATTTTACATTGGGGAAGGAGAAAATTCCATGAAGCTTGTTACATTAATTCTAGCATCATAGAACATGCTTAATTAATATTTGGATGGTGAAACAGGTCACTGATAGGGGACTGCATGTTATAAAGCAAGGAGGGCTTTAGCTTTTTCCCTTCCTTTGAGGTTTGATAACCTCATAGCTGATTATAATTTTTAACGTGGGTAAGGGGTGAGCCCCATGTGAGGGGTTTCTCCCTGACAAAATGACTAGCATTTTGCAATGAACTTTGAGACAGATCAGATTTCAGTTAAATGTATTCAGACAACTAATGTTTACCAGAACTTAGATGTCCAGCAGATAAAATATGTTTGTGGTATTTTGCATTTATGAAAATGACTTTTTTTGGAGTAAATCTTGTTTTTTTCATAAAGGCAGGATGTGACATTTCATTAAAAGGTACGTGAAGATATCTTCTGATGTCTGAAAAAAAACAACTTGTATGTTGACAACAAAACTTAAATGTTCATCAGCATAACATGATAAAAACAGAATATTTAACTTCCAAAGACTGGATAGAAATGAGCAATAGATACATAGAAAACAGAAAGAAAACCGACTACTTGTTAAATTAACCAGTTCAAACAACCTAACGATGAAGGAGTTATTGAAAAAAAACAAAATAATATGCAGGTGCTAGTAAAGATAAAACATTGGAATCACAATAGGCCTTTTTTATTATCTGTTATTTTCTAGAGAGCAAAAAAATGTTAAGACAGTTTCAAAATATATGCATATGTATATGAGCAGAAGGGAAAAATGTGACTTTAACCCTACTCTCTGACTTGTAGTTATTATCTGAACTGAGTTTTTTTTAATTCATAAAACAACATGTTTATTATTAGGGTGAAGTGTGGCTGCGTCATTTATACTTGGTTCCCATCAACATATTACTCATTCTCAGTAAGTTGTTACACTTTTTTCCGTAAGATGCATTTATACAATGAATGCAATAAGTTATTAACAATCAGAGATAAACAGGGTGTTTGGCTAATTTACTTTGTTATATAACTATTTGCCTTCCATATCCCATTTGGTATTTTGATTTTCCGACTCTAGTCAGCTAGGTTCCCTATTATATGTTTGAGGATGCAGACTTTCGAATGCTTCTTTATTGAACTTAAAAGAATGAAAATTTAAAACAGTGAAAGTGCATATGAGCAATTTCTTTCCCTGAGAAAGAAATCACTAGGCCACCTCTGTTACTTTGCCGTTTTGCCCACCATAGTGCAATCTCGGACTTGGCATATTTAGTTATGGGGGGTGTTGGGATGTGGTGGGTGAAGCCCCCCACATTGATCTGTTTGTAGTGATATTTTTTTTATTGGGCCAAGCAATTTTTTTCCATTTGCTGTTTTACATTTTTGTTCTTTTAAGTACAATAAAGATGCATTTGGCAGTTTGCATCTTCAAAGATATAATAGGGACCCATCAGCTAGTTAGGTAGTGAGAAAGAGGCACTTGATAGAACTATGATGGTGCCAATTGGTAGTAATGAGGGTCTATATCATAGCACTGAAACCTCAATCCATCAAACACCTCTTCATTGTCCTGTTTTCATCTAAACCTGAATTTGGCGAATGATCATTCCATTGAAATTTTTCTCATGGTAAGTAAGGTTTGAGTTTGTTTTCTCTCATTCTGTGCATTTCTTAGTCATGTGTATGCTTTTGCTAAGTACCATCATTAAGTAATTGCAGGACAATCCATTTGAGTGTTTTGAAAATTTCTGGTCCTCTATCATAGCTTACTGTAGTTGTAATTACTGCAGTGATAATGTTAACATCTGTAAAGGTGTTTACTATACTGGTGTTTACTGTTTAACATTATACTAGTCATCTTAATGAGCTTTTACTTATTAGAGTCCATGAATTTGTTCCTGACCTCAGTCCAGACTGCCGCTACTAGATCATACCTTATCCTCTGAGAGCATTTAATCTGGCAAATGAGGGATAAAGTTCCCAAAATAAGGATATATTTTAAATATTGCCCTCATAAACATAGAAAGTTGTTAGAATAACAAGTTTTGCAATAGCATGCTTTTTCTGAAGGATATGAAGCCTAAATGTCTGTTATTATTTGGTGATTTTAATCTTCAGCGATTTGCCAGAAAACCACAATTTTTTTGAGGAACAGAGTAAAAATACAAGGTAAAAATCTGGACATTATTCGGAAGTCTGGACAGTTGAGAGGTATGTCCTAGATGCTTATGTACAATAATCACTGGAAGTTTCTTTAATGAAGATTATGGCTTCTGTCTGTTGCCCTGTCTTTCTCTCACTTTTTTAAAATCTAGTGAGGGTAGGTTTCATGAAATGGCAGACAGTAAATATCAAGCACTAAAATGTTAATGAAGTGGTTTATGATCTTGGGAAAAGAGGGTCAGGGCAAGTTAATCTTGAGAACAGAGGGCCAGGGCAAGTTACTGTTTGCAGCTACTCCCTTTTTCCCCAGGTCTGGACTGAACAAATCAACCCTGAGTGTGTAGGAATGGGTGCACTTGCATGAGGGCATGGTATTTTTGATTATATCTGGCATCTTTCCAAAGTTATTTTCATAGTAGAACAGACATTGAGAGAATGTTGGATTAAATAAGAGAATTCTGAGATGTTCACAAAGTCTGGTTAACTCACAAATTCTCAAATGCAGGGATTATTCATTTTTTTGTGATGAATTTGATCTTAGAAAAGAAGAATGGTTTATATTCTGTCAGCTTAGACATGAATAGGATGCGGTATACATATATGTATTTATGTATATATATATATATATATATATATATATATATATATATATATATATATATATACATACACACACACACACACACACACACACACACACACATATATATATATATATATATATATATATATATATATATATATATATATATATACAATTCCATGGTGGTACAGCGGTAGCATTGTTACCTCACAGCAAGAGGTTCTCCCATTCGATTCTCGGCTTGCCTTGGGAGTGCCTTCTGTGTGGAGTCTGCATGTCCTCCCCGTGGTTGGGTAGCATTCGAAAGACATGCGTGCGTAAATGGGCGTGCCTTCGTTGAAGGTTGGGCGTCGAGCTGGCACCTCATTGTTTTGTGAAAAAATCTACTGCCAATCATTAGCGGACCGGAGTTCCGCTGTGGTGACCCCTTACTGGGAAAAAGCAGAAAGACAGACAAACAACATATATATATATATATATATATATATATATATATCTATATATATATATATATATATATATATATATATATATATATATATACATATATAATATATTTATATAAATATATAAAAACTTCCCAGAGTACCCCAACATGTCCTTTCAGAAGCAAATAACCTATGTCAAAAACATTGGTTAAACTAAATGCCATGGAATTTATAATCATATCTTTTGACAGGCATGACTTTCCTTGAAACTATGACAATGACAACACACTCCTTAATGGTGATCCTGTGGTAACAAGGGACCTGCGTCAACAATAGAATACCATTTAATTTCCACATATCCACTATTGTATGGAAATCCTTTTCCTCACACAGCTTATGGCATCCAGGTCCAGGGATGTAATTATTCCTCAGTGGTATGCTCTCATCAGGCCAATCTCTGAATATAATTTCCCAACTGGCACATATCTCTCCAAACATTTTTCACAAGTGGAGTGACCACAATGCTTTCTCACTAAAAGATCAAGGGTGTAAATCACAAAAAATTGTGCAGACTATCTTAAAGCCTTGTGCCCCTTCTCAGCTCATACAAACTACTAATAGGTGACCTCTGCCTCCTATGTAGAGACTCAACAGGCCATATCTTGTCATATCTATTACAGGTTCACAAGTCTAATGGTAGCATGTGCACCCTCTTAAGGGAACTCAATCTTTTTACAATGTAAACAGAACATGTTCAAGGAATAGGCATCTATCACAGAGAATACCTCTATTCAAATGTAATTTGTATGAATGGATGGGAAACTACAAATTTGCCCACGGTTTATCACCCATGTCCCCTCACGCATAAGACTAACAAATAAATGTCCCAGCATTTCCTTGTTCTGCCCATCTCTTGATTATTAGTATACAAATATAAGACTAAAACTACAGTGCAACTTTTTACCCTTTCCTTGGATATTGGTTGGGATATTTTGCAGAAAACTTAAAGTTTATGAGAATCCTACTGGGCGTTAAGCCCTGTATTTTTAAAGTAAAGCCAAACTATCCAGTTATGTTGTACTAAGGAAGCCACAAAAAGTCTAAACCATGGCATGTCTATGGCTAGTGGGCTTTATTGGCCTGAATGCATCTGCAAATACTAAAAAAGTAAAAATACTTACTTAAAAAGTAAAAAGTCATGGGCATTCAGAAGTCATGTGCCTAAAACACAGGTATGTCTTCAAGGGGTCATTTACATATATCTCATGGGCCTCCACCACAGGAGGTTTAGGGTATTAGACAGTGAAGACTCTAACCTGGCTGAGTATTTTTGCAATTTTTACTGAATAGTTTGTCTGTGTGACCTTTTTACCCTTTGCTTAGATTACAAAGGTATGCAACCTAATAGGAAAAATACCAAGTCCCACCTTAGAGCAGTTCTACAATGACAGAACAGAAGAGTAAGCCATATGATAGTGGTCTTACCAGTCCATAAATTATAGGCTCATAGGCAAGCTGCCTTTGCAGGCCATTTTAAGCCTAAACAAATTCCTTCTCAGAGGTGAGAATCAAAAGCCCATGCCTTGTGTCGCTGAGGTAAACACCTTAACCATTATGCCAAATTCCAACCCCGAAATCATGTACATAAACTAACTAAGACACTTTAAAGGACACATAGAGGCCATGATGGGAGTAAATTAACAGGTTATAAGATTCTGTAGAAGACAAGCACAACAATGCATGACCTTACAATAAGCCAATGTAAGCTCTGCAAATCTGTTGTACTGAGGCACTAAGGGGTTACAACATTGAGTAGTAAGGCTGTAGAGATTTATTCAACCTGTAAGAAACAGAGTGCTCTGTTGGGAAGTTCAGATATAGATGCTTGCAGTTGTCCATCTTAGAAGAAAGCAGAGCTTGCACAGTAACAGTTGGGTCTCCAGAACATAAAAGATGCTTAAAATGCTCTACCTTCCTGAACTGGTATCAAGATGACTTAAATACAGTTTACCCCATGTCCTTAAATGTAAGCTTCTCATCAAGATTAATATGAAGGTCACTTACCTTAAGATCAAAATCAGATATTAGTCTGAAACTCTTTTAACTTACTCAAGTGTTCAAAACTGTAGAGTTTGAGTCTCAACGTATGGCCTGAATATCCATGGTGGCTATGTAGGATGTATTCAGTCTGAGCAGATGATAATGCATCCAGATCTACATAACATCCAAATCATCAGTTAAAGGATTTACTACTGACATTTTTTAAAGAGGAAAAAAGATATAAGTACAACTACATTTCTTTTGCACAGCAATGATGCAACATTTCACTTCTTCAAATGAATGCTCTTTGTGGCTCATGCACAGAGTGAACAAGAGTGGATTAGAATGAAGTTGTATGCAACTCCAGAGTCCATAGGATAAGAAGGTGAGGAATTGCCCCACAAACTACTTTCTGCAAACAACATGGCTGCTCCAGGTAAACTAGCTGATTACAACTTTTATGAGATCACAATAAAGATGTAAACACTCCGGTAAAATACCTTGATGAACCCTGTTAAAGGACACTGAAAAATCAAGGATGGAAAACACTAAGTAGTTCCACTGATCTCTTGATATTAGGAGAACATTCATTATACCTGTGATGGCATTCTCACTAGCACACCATGTCAAAAATACTGACAGAAATGGATCACAGATATCACACTCCTTTAGCTGAGAATTAAGCTGGATAAAGACCAACTTTCAAGAACTTTGGAGAAACTGTAGTATTAGGGATGGGCCAATAATTATCCAGGTCTTCACAGCCCAGTGGCTTTACTAATGTCTCCCTAGAAAAAGATAAAAGACACATGGGAATCAGTGGATGAGATAATAATATGGTAGATAACAGGAACCAAGTCCTTCATGTAAGGAAAAAAAAAAACAAGTCTGACTGGGCAAGGGGTCATACATGTGCATCATTTGATGCATGTCTAATTTCAAGATTATGAAGTTTGGATAATCCAGGAAAATTATACTAATCCCAGCACCAGTAGACAATATGACTGTTGGAATAAGAAGACAACTCAGTCTTCCTGATGGGCATGAACCTGGACTTTATGAATTGAGGGAAGAGTTCATGTTCTTCTGGGGAAATAATTTTCCAAGTAGCAAAACTGGTTCAGCTGTCCAACCTGTCATCTGCATGGAAAACCTAACTTGTCAATATGATGCAATGAAGATTTTTTTAGCAGCAAAATTACTGCATTCTGAGATCTTCAACTGACAACATATTACCATCCATTCTAATCTGATTCAAAAGGCACTAGTGCCACAATTTGTGCTTAAACCTTCATGCAACTCTTCTCAAAATATGACGTTCGATATCAAACCAAAGATCCATATACCACACAATGGACTGCTTGTCAGAGGAGTAGCTAGGCCATTTGGAGCCTAAGGCAAGACCCTCATTTTGTGCCCCCTACCTAAAGAGAAAGGGGATGCCTTTACAACAAGTTTTCACAAAAACATGAGACCAAGATGCTCAAAAGCAAGTTTAATGCATTTCCAGAGTTAATCATTTAACTGCTGTGTGATGCATAACCAAACACAACATTGCTTTAGCAAATTAAACAAACCACACAGTTAGCTTACCATTAACATATTAAAAATAAAGCATGCATACTTTTTAATCTGGGGGAAAGTTTAATGTGCCATAGAAGTCCCATTGCAGGTGGCTCATTAAACCTTCAACCAGATGTTTGCTATACCTCCTGATTGATGTAATGGCTCCAAAACTATGGCAGTCACTTCCTCATCATTTAACTGATTACCCAAAGTGCTCTCTGACTGTTTAGGTTACCAAAGCCATTTAAATGCTACGGCATGTCACAAATGCTTCTCTAAGTGTACAGGACCCTTTTTACCTGCTCACTCCCATATACCTGGTACACCAGACATCCTAAAGTGTGAGTGAGCTTAACACACCATTAGTGCTCTAAAGTCACCTCTTTGTTTCATTTTAAATGCCTGAGTCTCTGTTAACTCCCCCAAAGTGGCAACTACTCCAGCACTTGTACTTCTCCTTCTATAACTCTATTCTCTCTTGTATATTCCAGTTATGTAAATGTACATATATCTGGTATAGTAGAACTTTTATGTATATAGTTTGTCAGAGGATTTATATTTACTGAAATGTTAATGCTATTGTGTAACAACAGAGAACAGAAAGACAGTATATTTTTAATGTCTATGTCTGCAGCCAGGGTCTGCATTCTCTGTGCATAAAAAAATCTCATGTTCAGCTGTTAGTTTATTTTTTCACTGTCTTTTCTCATATTCATATAAAACACATAGGATAAATAAAAATGAATGTGTCTTATCCAGCTATTAGCTTATAATATCAATTTACCAGTTCAAAATTAATTTGTCACACTACACATCTATTTACAGGTACAGACCAAATGTTAGCATCAACATAAAAAAATCACAGCTTGCCTACTGTGCTACATACAAAAAAGAGCAATGTATGGCATATGTGAGCAATGAGGGCAGGCATTCTGAGGTGCGCATTGCTGACATTGTGCATGTACAATCCCCCAAGAATGTTGTTGTATTGTACGTCATAGTGACCCCAAAGTTAACTTACTTACACAAGTACATGAATGATGACCTATTGACAGAGTGTGCTGCCAAGATGAAGTTCCAACACCACTCTACTTCCTGTATAATATATTAAGCCAGAGCTGTCATAGCAAATGTAGGCTAAAGCAACCTGTTCAATGCAGTCTGCAACCCGCTAAATAGTTACTTGCCCTTTTAACATTTCTAAGTATGATGCTACTTAATCATCCAAAAATAAATGGCAAGAAAACAAAAACAATTTTTGTTGTGGCAACATTACTTGTAGGTTTGAGGCTTCACATTTTCAGTCAATAAAACTATACAATATATTTTAACACACAAACAGCACCATCTGTGAAGTGAGACTCTAGACTGGACTGGACACTTAGATGCAATTTCTCTGATGTACATTATTAATAATTGAACAATGAAAGGAAAGGGCATCAGTATATTATGCATGTATGGAATTCCATGAAAGTTCGTCATTCCAAGTGAAGAAAATCTGTGGTGCCATATTATTCTGAATTCACTGTCTTCCCCCATGATGCACTAAAATATGTACAAGTACTATTCAACAGGTCATCAGATGAAAAACTCTACAGTACAAATTGCATCTAGGAAGTAACCAGTGCAAATGGAAAATAATTGATGTACATTGCAGAAAGCAAGATACAATTATTTTTGCAATCAAACTAAACCATTCTCAGAAAATCTTTAAGAAAATAGCATTCAGTCATTCAGTCAACTAATAATAATAACAGTTATTTCCTTGATGAATCAAGAACTCATTCCCCCCATAAAACAATGCAGCATTGGTTGAACGTCCATCAACTAATACAAATAACCTTGCCGAATTAAGAACTCATGTCTTCCTCCCCATTAAACAGCACAGCATTCATTAAAATTCCAAGTCCAGTGAGTAAAAATAATATTCAGCTTATAGATAAAAACAGTCTTGAATTAATAACTCTTATATATCTGTCTCAATACCGTTTAAACAGCCAACAACGTCCCTATCTGCCTTATATAGCAACAAATACATAAAAAACAATACTGGGAACAATGGCAGGAGGGTGATCAACAAAATTCTTCCTCAATGCCATTCCTTACAAATCAATTGCCATCAGAGTCAGGGGCAAATCCAAAAATAATCAGTACTGTTAACCTGAGTCTTTGACAGAATAAGGAAATGTGAATAAATATACATTTTTCTGAAGTAAAGAAGTATATTATAATTCTAAATATTGTTATTAAAAGCAATTCAGAATCTATTTCTCCAAATAAGGTAATTTGGTTGTATACGAACCCAAACTGCATTTATTCATCACATATTAATTCAACACATCTGTCCATCACCAGTCCTGTCCACCAGACAACAAGTGAGGTCCAGATACTGGTCTACATTTACTTCTAGATAAACAAATCCAGAACTAATAATCAGGCCGAGAACATTCAGGGACACTTAAAATATTAACACTTAGTACTGTGTTAACGTGAGTCATTGACAGAGTAAAAGAATACAAATTAGTATACTTTTTTCTGAAGAAAAGTAAAAGCCTATAATTCTTAATTTATTTTTAATTAAGCCAATAAGCCAAACTACTGCACATTCATTTCATTTTAATTTGACACATTCACCAGTCCAATCAGCCCAGTGCCATATCTCTCAACTGTCCAGATTTCTGCAAAATGTTCAGATTTTTGCCTTGTTTGTCGTCAATTTCTCATAACATTTGTTGTTTTCTGGCAAAGCATTAATGATCGAAGTCACTAAATAATGACAGATACATTCTATCCATCAGAAAATGCATGCTCACAAAACTTTTTTAATTCTAGCAGGTTGCAGCTTTCTTACTTTATAAGAGCAATATTTAAAATCTGTCCCTATTTTTTGGGGGGTTTTGTTCCACTCTCACCACCATTATTGTGAAGGTGATGCCATTAAATAATGACGTACATTTGAGTTTCATACTTCACATCCTTCAGAAAATGCATGCTAAACACAAATCTTGTTATTCTAGCAACCGTCTATGTTTATAAAAGCAATATTTTTAAACAGCTGTCACTATTTGTTGGCTCTTGTGCCACACCCAGCACCATTACTGAGAAGCAGCCACTAGGTACACTACTTGAAACAATAGTTACAGACTTGTGGTTTCTTTGACTGTCTTCTGGTCTGGACTCTCTCTCTTGTCTGAAGTGCGTGGAACCAGGTACTGAACAGGTGAATGAACAAACAAACCAATGAAACAAAGTCAGCAGTAGCAACTTTTTAAAGAAAAAAAAGCAAAAACAAATTGCTTTGCTCACTGTGAGAACTAAAGAAAGATAAAGCTCTGAGGTTGCCTTCACTGCACCACTCGTCTGAGCAGCTAATCACAGTTTTTGAAGTGATGCACATGTGTGATGATGTAAAGGGGACAGGAGGTACACTGGAGTGTCTCATACATCCATGTAGGACTTCGTTTCCCTTTACTTTCTCTTTCCCTTAAAGGAAAATAAAAATTAATACCTATATTTAAAGTTATACATACATATATATTATCAATAAAAATGTATTTCTTCAGTGTGGACTGTGTCCTAGACAAGGCAGCACCCATGGTCATTGCCCCTCTTGCCTCACCCTTGCTACGCTACTTCTACTTGCCCACAAAGTTGTTATGTAGACAGGGAGCATCTATAAGCTGAGACACGCTTATCTGTTTCACTTTGACTATGCTGTATGAAAAAATGGTACAGGACAGAAAAATCAGGACAGGACAAAGTCATTTTAGTGAGACTTTATTTAATTTCCTCTACTGGACTATCTCAAGATGTCAGGACTTCACTATAGCCCAACCACAAAGCAAGTCAAGCTATGTTCATAAAAAGAGACCAGCTATACTAACAAGTCAGTAGGCCAAGCTCTGTATATATATGTCTAGGGGTCCTATTAAGAACACGGCATGTGATTTAACTTTTGCCAAGCACACGGCACAAATGGACAATCAATCTTTTCAAGCTTGGAGATAAACACTGGGTAGAAATCTATACAGATAAAGATTAGCCTGCAAATCCAGTTAATCATACAAACCGAGAAGAAGAATAAAAAATGATAAGCTGTCTCATACTGTTTTAAGATTCAAACACAAGTAAGCTCAATGCATTCCAAAATAAAGATTTAGTCTTTCCTATCTCAATAATTTAATGTAGTTTCTCTTTGAAGCGGGTAGCAGCTTACATGATATCCACATCCCATCCTATCGCCAGCCTGATATGTTCCTTTCCTAATGTCTGCTACCCCATACCTTGTGTATCCAGATTCCTTATAATTTGTCTGGCCTGTTTGTCTTTGTCTTTGTCCATACGATGTCTCCCCTCAGTAGTACATGCAGAGCCATCACTGCTTGTACTATTTTTATGTATGTTTGTTTGCCATATACATTCACCTACTCACTCTTTCCTTGTACCCTTTAACCTTTTCCCCTCATCTCCCTGTCTATATAAGAAGAAGGGGAGACTATCCTTACAACAAGATTGCCCTACTTTCCACTTCCCACATATCACACTATCATGTTGCCCTTGTCTGTATGTTGTTCTGCTTCCTGCATACCATTTTAATATTTTCCTGCATAACCCTGTTCCATCTCATTTTATGAATTGTAGGCATAGCCACTTATGTGCCCACCCATTACATACTATACATCCCATTATTGTACAAGACTGTATGTATTAAGAGATCTGCTTTATGGTGCTTTGCTGTAGCATCCACTACATATTATATGCTGCTAGGCTGTCTCATTTACCATGAAATGTTCACTGGCAGCCATACTTACCTAGAGCTCCTGTATTCACTTTCTCCACAACAATGCTATAAAGGCCACATAATGTTCCAAACAGCCCATCACTGTTTGCTATGAAAGAGATGCACTTGTATTTATAATTATCTGCTGTAATACTCTTCCATGCCAAGTTATGCAAACACTACAGAGAATGCTTTACTATGAATTCCTCCCTAGTCTTTGTGTATCATTATAGGCTCATAGGTGTATACTAGGCTACTGACAACTAGGGCCCTTAAAAGCCTAGGTGTGCAACCCAAATGTGACCCACAAATTTGATTTATATTTGATTTATAGAGGGTGGTTTACTGACTGCCTAGGCCTAGCACAGAACCCTGGGGGACTCCACTGGTGACCAGCCTGTTTGTGAAAGTGGCTTCACTAACTCTAACCTCCTGAGTTCTATCAGTGAGCCAGTTAACTAACCATCATGTTATAAACGTGCTAATACCTAGTTCTACAATTTTGTTCACATTGCCCGATTGGACTATTGTTATCAAATACCTTAACCAGATCTAGGTAGGAAATATGCACATTTCTCCCCTCATCAGTTGCCTTAGAGACCTTTTCAATAAAGTCCATCTGATTCAGTAAACATGACCTTCCTTTGACAAAGCCAAACTGGAATGGCTCAAGTGTCTGTAAGTCTTCTATGCCCTTGCTGATAATTTTCATGATAATTCTTTCCATTGTTTTGCAAATAAGACTAGTCAGACTAATAGGTCTCTAGTTTCCAGATAGCCTTATGAAGACGGATGACCATCACATTCCTCTATTCACATGGCACAAAGCCTGCTTTAAGACTATAGTTAAATAATGATTCTAGTGGTTCTGATAAGTAATAGTTTAGACTAATAAGGAGGCATCACTGGAATTGAGGTGTGATTTACTTTAATTAATGCAGCCAACAAACGCTCCCTAGTTATAGTTGGAGGGGTTATATTTCAGGCTATATTATGGGGGATGGTTAAGAGTGAGATGGGGGTAAAGTTGGAATTGAATTTGTATTTTAACAAGTGCACTATATCACCAGGCTCAGTGAATGTAGCACAATTAACACCAGTTCAGCACATTGCTGTGTGCTGCCCTTGAGGTTTCTGACATAGCTGTCGAAGGCTTTATGGTTATCTTCTACCAGAGAGGATACCCTAACCTCAAAGTTGGTTTTACTTGACCTTATTATCCCTTTTAGTTGCCTATTTACTTTGATGAGAGAGCTTTTTATCTTTATGGGAATTACCCTTCCTGATTTTTGCCATATTTTTTCCTTTTGTTGTATATCCTGTTTAAATTTGGATGCCACTAGAGTATTTTTTTCTGGGGCTAGTTCTGGGTTTACTTCTGGTAAGTACAGCAGCTTCTAAGCAGCCATTGACATGGTTTCACAGAGTTTCTGAGAGCAATTCAGCATAGGCTGGTGTGTTCTCATTGTTTGGAGGGGCACTGAAGTTTGACAAACCATCACCTAATAGTAATTTGCCTTGGAATACTTCCTGTTACTGGCTTTAATGGGATTAAGAAGTTGGTTTTGATTTTGAAGGATACAACATTATGGTCGGACCTTACCAGGTAGGCTGAGACATGGATTGGGTGGGGTTCAGTGTTCTCCTATACTTGTGAGCATGAGGTCCAGTATATTGGATCCTCTAGTGGGTGTATTTACTATGTGGTCAAGGTTCTATGTATATAAAATGTCCAGGAATCTCTGTGCCTGTAGATTTGAAGCTGTGTAGGATTTACAATATATAGAGAGCGTAATTAAAGTCTCCCATAGATAGGGTGTTAGGTTGGATGGTAAGTGTCTGCAGGAGGTCCACGTATGCATTGTGACCGACACGGAGGGTGACCTATACCTGGCTACAATATAGTACAAGATTTAGTCTATGTTGATCTGCAGGTGGAGGAATTCCAGCACATAATCTTGTATGACCACTGTAGAGGTATGCTTGTTATTGATGTATAGTGGACACCTCCACCTTTAGCCCTTGTCTGTGCAGCTAATGGTCTAAAAGTGTGGAAGACACTGAAACCATGCACTGCTTGGGTACTCTCTGCCACTTTAAATCATGTCTTGGTAACTGCACAGATATCTATATTCTTGAGTGTGAGAATGGCTTGGAGGAACTGTGTTTTGTTATTTAGGATTTTGGCATAAAGCTGTAATACCTTGAGGTTCCGCTGAATTGATTTTGCTATGTCGGTAGGTTTGTCAATTTGGCATTGCCTAAAAAAGACACTATGGATGTAGATAAAGCCTTAGCCAATGTTCAAAAGCATAGAGGTGATAGGTGCAGAACATCTTTAGCAAAGCAACGTGGCCTGCTGACCATGTCCTCCCAAGATGACAAATATTGGATCCCCTTCGAATGACACCAGAAAGGAGCCAGTTGTTGAAATCAATCATTTTTTGCTCCTATTGTGGCATCATCCTCAGTGATAATAATATGTTCGTACCAGCCTGAGTCACATAGTCTGAAAGCTCCGTAATGTCTTTCTTCATATAGTCCAGGGAGGTACATCTCAGGTCATTTAGGCTTACATGGACTATGATAGAATCATACTGGTACCTGTGGTGCAATGACTTGAGCGCATGCGTGAGTTAGCAATTCTTGGCTCCAGACAACTAACAGTTCTCTTGTCCTTGTTCAATCTGGTTAGAGGGGTGTTAGTATATCTTACAATGGAGTCCACTATGATGACAGTCCTGGGAAGTGTGTTTGCTTGCCTCAGGGGCTTAATATTTGGGGTTCCACTGAGTGGCCTTTGGCTTGCTGAGTTATAGCTTTGACAGAAGGTGGTGTAGGTGATCATTTTTGTTCAGGAAGATTGCTTCTAAGTGCCTAAGCATATGGTAATCTATGTGTGTGCTGTATACTAAGTGAAGTGGGTGTTTTTGTGTGTGTGTGTGTGTGTGTGTGTGTGTGTGTGTGTGTGTGTGTGTGTGTGTGTGTGTGTGTGTGTGTGTGTGTGTGTGTGTGTGTGTGTGTGTGTGTGTGTGTGTGTGTGTGTGTGTGTGTGTGTGTGTGTGTGTGTGTGTGTGTGTGAATGTATGTGTGTGTGTGTATGTGGTTTTGATAACCTGATGTGAACTTGTATGTGAAGGTGTCATAGGTTCATAGGTGTTTACTAGGCTAATGACCAAAAAGGCCTTTTTAAGCCTAGCCATGCATCTCAAATCTCTGACAAGTTCTGATACCCTTGATAAGTGTAAGCATGGGCCTGGGAGATGAACCATTTACAGGTTACCTGTTTGCATCAAAGACATAAGTGCCAAACCAGGGATGAAGTTCTGGTTTCCCATCCAGTTGTCCAAGTTGCACTTTAATTGGATTAGGGAGGAACTGTGCTTCACATAGATAGGGAGCCTGTATCATTGACGAGGTAGTCTATGGGATACATACCTATCTCTCCAGCAGGTCCTATTTATATCACAGGCAAGGTTTAAGACTTTAGAATGGGCAATTCTGCTACTGTTTTTTTTTTGTGGATATGCAGGAGGTCCATCAGAGTGGGGTCTGACAGTGCCCTGTATGCCAGGCATAGATCTCCCCTTAAAAGCCTTTAGGAGACAGAATACAGGGATAGGACCTTGTGGTGGTCTGCATAGGACATATTACTTAAGCTCTGTATTCTTTTAGTGAGGAACCTCTGTGGACATTCCAGTTGTTTGATATGCCTGTGTCATTGTGTAATTAAACATCTTGCATACTGTGTTTGATTCTTTAAGAATTAAGTGGTTACCAGTAGACATGAGGCAATTGCTACATTGTCTTAAGATGCCCATATCCACTAAGCTGGCTACAGAGAATTTAGAAAATTTCATATTCATACTGTCCAGTCCTTTGGTTTGTGAGCTACAAGGGGGTGGTGTATTGTGGTTAGAAGGCTATTAAGGAGGGGGTGGTGTATTGTGGTTAGAGGGCTATTAAGGGTGCTTTGTTTGTGTAGACTAATAAAGGTGCTTTGTTGTGGCAGATTAAGCTAAACAGTACTAAATACTACTAATTATAATGTTTGCACAGTGCTGAATTCTACTAAATCTGTAGAGGCCCAAGCTTGTTGGTGCACACGGTATTTGTACTATATCACTGCTTTACAGGTTGCAGTTTTATGGATCATTCTGCACAGAAAATTTGCTGTCTAGGTGTTTGCTACTGTATATGGCACTGCTAACCCACACAAAAGTGATAAGACTTTTAATTGATCTGCATATGACATGTTGGTTATACTCTTTATTTTTTTTTTGGTTGTGAAACCTCTGAGGATGCTCCAACTGTTGCAGGTGCCTGGAGAGGTACATCCAAAGGGTGCATTGTACTCAAGTATTAGTTTGATGAGGGCCCTAGAGAGTGGTACAATGATATCCTTAGAGCTGGATGTCATGCCCTTCTTTGTAAGCTGAGACGCATACAAAGATTTCACCACCACCATGGACAGATGGTGGTCAAAGTTCAGATTACTATCTATCTGATTACCCAGATCTCTCACCACTGGGTACACTCTTAGGGGGTGCTATTAATGTTGATATTTGCAGTGGTATTTGATTTCAGAAAGGGTATTACTATGCACTTCTTCACATTTAGTTTGAGGCAATGGCTCTGACAACAATCATTAGTCTGCCTCAGTCCTTTGTGTAATATAGCAACATTATTTGGGCAGTCATTGATTGCCCCCAAATTGCAGTCATCAGCAAACTCAATCATCAGAAGGCCATCTACATTTGCCTTGACATCTGAGAAGTATATCCCAAACAGGAAGGGTCCCAGCACTGAGCCCTGTTGTATTCAGTAGTAACTGGCCTCTTGCTGGATGTGGATTCCGCCACTCTTATAACATATTTTCTATCCATGAGCCATTTGGCAAAACATCTGGTCATGTAAAGATTTATCCCCAGTTTTGTGAGTTTATCTATAATATCCATGGGGGGTATTGTGTCAATTGCCTTGGCCAGATCAAGGTAGGCAGTATGCATTGTCTTACTTTCATCCATGGCCTTGGTGACCATCTCAAAGAAGTCCACCAGACTGAGTGTGCATGACCTGCCCCTTGATGAAGCCAAACAGGGTTGGGTCTAGAGTCTGGATATTTCCTATGTCATTGTTAATCAGGTCCATGTTTATCCTTTCCATATCCTTGCATTTGAGGATAGTCAGACTTGTGGGTCAGTAGTTTCCTGGGTCTGTTGATGATCTCCCTTGTGCAGAAGGACAACTATTGCTTTCTTCCACTCTACTGGGACAAAGCCTGTCTGGAGACCATGGTTAAACAGAGATCTAGAGTGAATTTGCTAAGTCATATTTCAAGCTATTTAAAAAGCACCCTGAGATTCCATCAGGGCCCATTGATGCAGTGTTTCTGGCTTTAGAGAGCACAGTAATGACCTGTTCTTTTGTGATAACAGGCAAAGGAATAGTAGGGGCTATTTCATGGGGAGTGATCGGAGGTGATGAGAGAGTGAAATTTGAGTTGAATTTATCATCCAGCAGTTTTGCTATTTCTTCTGGATGAGTACAGGTAGTGCCATCTACAGTGAACTCAGCACATTACTGAGTGTTTCCCTTAAGATTTTCGACATAACTAAAATGTTTTGTAGTTATCCTTTGCTTGGGAGGCTATTTTAGTTTTATATTTAGCTTTTGAAGACTTGACTAGTTTCCTGATTTACCTGTTGAGACTAATGAGAGATTTTTTTCTCTGTTGTGCACCCTTCCACTTACTATTAGATAATAATTTCTTCATCCTCTTGTATAATCTAGGGATCCATCAAGGTGACTTGTTTTTCCTGACTTGACCTGAGTTTAGTTTGGTTAGCCACTGCTGTTTCTATGCAGTTGATTACGTGGTTGTGCAGGGCATTTGTGTATACTTCTGTATAGACTTCTGTGGTTTTGGGGTCAGGAGGAGCTTTAAATTTACCTGCTCTCACTTAATAGACGGTAGTTTGCCTTGGAACGATTCTTTAGAATTTTAGGGTCTGATGGTGGTTCTACCATTATATTTATTTCAGATGAGATTGCTTTATGATCCGGTCTTACTAATGAAGACAATACGCTGGGGGTGTGAAACACTCCCCCATATTTGTAAGTGCTATGTTAAGGATATTTGAGCTTCTAGTGGGAGTGCAGAACAGCAGTTCCAAAGCATTAGTGGTCCTATATGTTTCCCAGTTTAAGGAGGGGTAATTAAAATCACCAATGTTGGTTTGAATGATAAGTGATTCTAATAACTTTAGGTAAGCACAGTGGTTTTCATGGTACCTGTAGCTAACAATGATATGCTGGGGAATGTTGCCTATGGTCAATTGGACATGAAGTAGCTCAAGTGAATCATTCTGGTTAACCAATCTTGAGGTGTGATTGTTTTTTTATGTAAATGAAAAAAAAAAAAAAAAAAAAAATAGAAAAAAATAGTAGATTTAAAACTTCATTAATGAGCTCAATCACAATAATTTCCAAAAGTCATGAAACCCAGGTAGTGTTCTAAAACAACAAGCCTTTATTTCTGATTTTTATTTTCTGATGCTCTCTTGTCTGTGATGGATAATTGTTACAACATACAGTGCTGATCGTGGTCTTATATATGAGATTTTCAGAAAGAATTGGAACCTTTTTGCCTGTTTTGAAGGGTATGTAGATACCCTGGCCAGTGCACCATGTGTGGTGTTTAGAAAAGGTAGATATTTTAAACAATTTTTACAGGTAGATAATGATGAAGTTTATCTACCTTTTTCTAAAAGAAAGGGGACTTTTAGATGCATTTTTTTTGTAATCAGTGTACATATATTTCAGTAAAAAATAAGGTGAATGGGTTTTTAGTTCGAATTATATTTCACTGTAATTGTAATTCGGTTGGTATTGTTTATTTAGCCCTTTGCCACCAATACAAGTGTTTGTATGAAAAAATTCAGAGAACATATCTATGAGCATATCCCTGTCATCAGGAAGCAAAGGAAGAATAATTCAGTTATGAAACTTGTGGTTAATCATCCTGGGCACAGTTTTGGTATCATGGGGATTGATATAGTTAATAGAAATCCGAGGGAGGGGCCATGGAATGATTTAATCAAACTTAAAGAATTGAAGTGGGAGATTCAGTTGAATTCCTATATTTACCCTGGTCTAAACAACAACATTGTATGCATTTATATAACACATTATTTATTTATTTGTAAATAATTTTATAACAGGTTTTCATTTTTTTATTTGGCGCTGCTTCTTTAAAAATTGTAATTGGCTGTAATTATAGATTTATTTAGTAATATGTTTTTTAAAGTTGATTGGTTGTCAGGCGATGAATTTTGGAGGGTTATTTAAGTGAATGGATTTGGGCAGCCACGGTGGTGCAGTGGTTAGCATTGCTGCCTCACAGCAAGAGTTTCTCCAGTTTGATTCCTGGCTGGGGTGCCTTCTGTGCAGAGTCTGCATGTCCTCACTGTGGTCACGTGGGTTTCCTCTGGGTGCTCCAGTTTCATCCCAAAGACATGCAGTAGGTGGATTGGACACTCTAAATTGGCCTTAGGTGTGAGTCTGTGCATGTGTGTGCCTTCTGTGGAAGGTTGAGCGCCAGGCTGGCAACTCGATACTGTAAAATTCCACTGCCAATCATGAGCGGACAGATGATCTGCTGTGGCGACCCCTGACTGGGAAAAGCTGAAAGAAGAAGAAGATTTAATTGAATGGATTCATTGAATGTTTTATTTCTGATGAAGTCTTTGATATATACTAGACAAAAGTGCTTGAATATTTTTCTTAAATAAAATCGGCTGTATTTTCACACTGTGGTTGGTTCTATGTGTCTAAGTCCACCCTCACGTTGTTTTTAATAGATTTTCTTATTGTCTTGAATTGATTTTTTGCCTATTATAGTGGATTAGATACTGGCAGAACAGCAGTCCCTGTATTCATTTTAAGTTTAGAATGTTGACAATGTGCTGGAGATGATTAATGTTGGATAAGATTTTATAAAAAGAATGCTTTTAGTGTTGTAGTTTTCTGAATGTAAGACAATACTAAAGATGTAAGATATCAGCAGTGATACTATACAAGACTTGATTTAATACATACCTGACATACAAATAATGATATTGTTAGACTGAAGAGGAAAGTATTAAATTAAAAGATTATTATAACATATAATTTAATGAAAGTACAGAGAGGGCTTAATTATGGAATCCTAGTTTGCTGTAATCAATGCTGCATATGGTTCCTAGTTTTTTGAGTAACAGTATAGACAAGAGCTATCCAGAAGTTTTAAGTCATACCTCTCAACTTCTGCAAGTGCAAGAAATCTGAACAAAGTTTGAGAAATGGGGGTACATAGGCCAAACAATAGGGACATATAGGTTCACAGGTAGGTACTAGGCTATTGGCCCGAGGGCCTATACAAGCCTAGCCAAAAAGGTATCCTGGCTTTCGCCACCCAAGAAAATTATTATCCTGTGCCCTTGTCAAGCAGAGTCAAAGAAGTGACCCCGGGGTGAATTTCCTATTACCCATCCAATCATAAAGATTTTTCTTGAAGAGTGCTAATGAGGAGCTCTGTTTGACATAGATAGGTAGTCTGTTCCAGAGTATGGGAAGTCTCTGAGACAAGAATCTATCCCTCCAGCATGTTCTGTTTATTGTGGTGACAAGGTTTAGGTCCCTAGAGCATGTAGCTCAGAGGGATTGGGATTTCTTTAAGTGGAGCATGCCCAACAGCTCTGGGTTTGACATAGCTTTGTATGTTAGGCAGAGATCGCCTCTGAGTAGGCGATATGCGACGAAGTAAAACTGGAGTTTTTTGAGACGGCCTGCATAGGGCATCTGTTTGAGGCCAGTAATCCTCATTGTGAGTTATTTCTGTGGCCTTTCCAGTTGTAGATGTCTTGTAAGATACATACCAAAAGGAGTGTTGTACTCTATAATGGGTCTAATGAGTGATGAGTAGAGGGGAACAATGACCTCTTATTTTCCTGGATGAAAATCCTTTTGTGATGGGGTGTGCCATGTAGAAGGATTTCCTGACCACTGTGGCAATGTGATTATCAAAGGAGAAACTACTGTCCACCTGTGTCCCAAGGTCTTTTATCACACTTTCAGTGTTAAGTAGACTACCACCTATATGGTAGTTCATGAGTACAGAGTTTTTATCAAAGAGGATGACAATGCACTTTTTGGCATTGAGCTTGAGGCCATAGTTTTGACACCAGGCATCTGTCTCAGTGAGGCCCTTTTGTAGGATGTCCACATTGTTAGAAATTTCGATTATGGCTCCTAGTTTGCAGTCATCTGCGAACTTAGTTAGCCAAAGACATTCTGTGTTAGCCTGTACTTCAGAGAAGTAGATACCAAACAGGAGAGGACCCAGGACTGAACCCTGTGGTACTCCACTTGTCACTGGTCTGAAGTCTGATTTGGAGTCTGCTTCTTTCACAGTGTGGGTTCTGTCAGTAAGCCAGTTGGCAACCCATCTTGTGACATAGGGATTTATACCTAGTTTAGTAAGCTTATCTATAATTCCAGAGTGGGGGGATGGTGTTGAACGCCTTGGTGAGATCTAGATAGGCTGTGTGAACCACCTTACCCCCATCTATGGCTTTGGTGACTGCTTCAAAGAAGTCTATCAGGTTTAGGAGACATGATCTGCCTTTTATAAACCCAAACTGTGTGGGTCTAGAGTTTGGAGATCCCCAATGTCTTTGTTTATGAGTTCCATGATGATACGTTCCATGGCCTTGCAGACCAGTCTTATCAGGCTAATGGCGCAGTAGTTCCCAGTGTCTGTCATGGCTCACCCTTTGTGGAGTGGGATAACAGTCACAGTGCACCATTCAATGGGCACAAAGCCTGAGGTGAGGCTATGAGTGAACATGGTACTCAGGTGGGGTGCCAGTTCATTCTGTAGTTCATGTAGAAGGCAGCCTGGGATGCTGTCAGGTCCCATGTATGTTGTGTTCTTGGCTTTGGAGAGTGAGGTTTTTACCTGTGCAGCCGTGATTTCAGGAACTTTGCATTCTTCCGGGAAAGAGATGGGCCCTTTAGAGGGTGAGAGGAGGGTAAAGTTAGCACTGAACCTATCTGCCAGGATGTTGGCAATATCAGTTGGTTCTGTTTATTTAGTGCCATTGTACTGTAAACTCATGACAGATCTGAGTGTTGCCATTGAGATTCTTGACATAGCTATAGAATGCTTTGTGGTTGTCTTTAGAATCAGTGGGGATTTTGTTTTCATAACTAGCTTTGGAGGATTTTATGAGGGATGTCGGCTTCTTACTGAGGCTGACCAGGGAGTTCCTCCAATCATGGGATTTTACTCTTTTTTGCAACAGTTTCTTTCTTCTGTTGTAGAGTTTGCTTATGGTAGAAAATCACCAGATTGGCTTCCTTTTTTTGGAGGATAGCATCTTGGTTCTGTTAGGGATAGCACGATCCATGCACTCATGTAAGTGCTTATAAAGTCCATTTGTGTAGGATTCAGCAGTCATACTCTATTGTCCATCTGCATGGGTGTCGTGAAGTTTGCCACTTCTGTCTTAAGAAGCATGAACTTGGCTTTGGAGTAATTTTTTACGGTTGTTTTCCTAATGGGAGGTGGGAGCGGGATGTGGATGTCTAGGGTGATTAGCTTGTGGTTGGATCTGAACAACAAGGAATTGACCTCTGGTGTGGAACACCGGTCGCCCATGTTGGTGATGACCAGATCTAGGATATTGCTGCCACTGGTGAGGGTTTGGATAAGTTTATCCAAGGTGTTGGAATTGATGAATTCCAGAAAATGTTGAGCAAAAGAGTTGGTACATGAGTAGTTTTCCCAGTTAATGGTGGGGTAGTTGAAATCCCCCATTATTAGGGTATTGGATCATACCCTAATATTTTCCAGTGTATCAAGAACAGAGGAGTGGGAATCCTGGGGCATGGTGGGGGGTCTGTAGCAAGCTAGAATCTGGATTGCGGTCTTGCCCAGAGTTAGCTGAACTTGGATAATCTTGGATGCATTATGCTGAGCAACTAGCTTGGAGATGTGGATATCCTTAATGACTATGGACATGCCTCCACCTTTAGTGTTTCGGTCTGGGTTAGGTGGCCGAAAGGTGTGGTATGAATTATAGCCTGGTAATGCAGGGCTGTTCTCGGGAGCTTTGAATCAGGTCTCTGTCACTGCACAGATGTCGATGTTCTCCATTTTAAGGTGTGCCTTGAGTGAGTGCATTTTAGGTTTAGACTTCTAGTACTGAGTAGCATTACCATCAGATTTTTTTGCTTGTACCTGTAACAGTGTTGAATTTGTCATTTGAACCTTTCCTAAAAAAGGCACTATAGGGGTGGCAGGAGCCTTTGCCAGTATCCAGAATCCCAAGGGCGACAGGTGCAGGCCATCTCTGGCAAAGCATCATGGTCTGTTGATCATGTCATCCCAGGCAGACAGATACTGGATTCCCTTAGAATGACACCAGAAGCTCAGCCAATTGTTGAAGTCAATCATTTTGTCCTTGTACTGTGGTATCATTCTGGGTTATGGCAGGATGCTACTCAGGGCTAGGGTCATACCTGCCTGGGCTACAAGATCGGAGAGCTCCTCCATGTCTCTTTTCATGTAGTCCAGGGAGGTACGTCTCAGGTCATTCACACCAACATGGACAATGACAGAGTCATATTTGTACTTGTTGTGGAGTGACCTGAGTGTGTGCATTATGTGGCAGATCCTGGCACCCGACAGGCAGCTGACAGTAACTTTCTCCTTGTTTAGCCTGTTGAGTGGAACATCAGTGTGCCTGACTACAGAGACAACTATGACTAGAGTGTTGGGTACGTTATGCCTTATGGGCTGTAGTTGAGTAGCACACTGAGTATGTGGGCTATGTGTCATTTGGGATGTGTTGGGGGGTGAAGGTTGCTTGCATTTCTGCTTTGGAGGTCTCGGTTGTTTGGGCAGATTTTGATTGAGAGCCTCCGTGAATGTAGTTGTATGTTTTGTGCTTCTGTGTGTGTGTTTTGGTTGTGTAGGTTTTGAGGAACTATGTGAAGAGTGTGGTGTGGTGCAAGTGATTACCTTCTCCTCTTGACTGTCTAGTCCAATCTTCGGTGAAGAGAGCTTTGCTTCCAATTTGGCTATATAAGTGCATCTCTCACAGGTCATAGTGTTGGGTGGTAGGAAGAGAGGGTTGTCGGTGTACATGAGGCAATTGCTGCATTGCCCCCAGATGCCCAGATTTATCAGGTAGACAGGAAAAAACACCAGGAGCTGACCTTTAGACATGCCTGGATAGGTGCTTAATTATTAAGTACTAAAAAAACTGTTTTCCTCTAGACAAGTGAGAAAAGTTTAGTACTGTAGTAATTTGTAGCTTATTTAGTGCTTACAATGAGTTCTGAACAAGTGCCTAGCTCAACAAAACAGATTTGAGTGCTAAAACTAAGAAGCTGGCTAGTTGCAAGGGAAAATTTCAAGAGCACACTTTATGGTGCCAGGAATAGTTTAACCCTTGTTAAGTGGGGGGGGGGGGGGCTCGGGAGCTTACAAACAGTCCTGGATACAGCAAATCTGTATCTGGACTACACTTGTTACAGGAAAGAAGGGAAACAAGCTTAGAATTTTTTTTTCAGTAAAGTGGAAATGGAGAAAGCTGGAGCAGGAATTAATTCAAGGTTAAGAATCTGAGTGGGTTGGCCTTCACAAATGTTCTTTATTAGATTGAATGAATTAATGACACTAGACTGGGAGGAGTGTCACAGATCAAATATACAGTATGGGTGGGCAACTGCAAAGCCACCAAGTATAAGAACACCACAACACTAAGGAGGGTGGGTGGGAAACTATTACAGCTCCTAGCAGTAGCCACTAAATTGAAGTTTTAAACAGATCAGGGAGTAAGCAGACTCTAGAGAATGCTTTTAACTGCAAACAGACTAGACTAGAACACAGAAACCTCAAAAAATCAAAAATGCACAGAAAAGCTCAGATAGAGCACTCACAAACAGAAAATACAACTCTCAGTATGTATATTTTAAATATTGCTCTTATAAACTTAAAACAATGGTAGAATAACATGATTTTTAACATACATTTTATGAAGGATTTAACGACTGAAACTCAAATGTATGTCATTATTTAATGACTATAAGCCTCAGATCATCCCAGTGATTTGCCAGAAAACCATAAATTTTATGAGGAACAGACCAAAAATATGAACCAAAAATCTGGACATACTGTGAAAATCTGGACAGTTGAAAGGTATGTTTTAAGTATTGCTGTGCTTTTGATAATAAAGGCTCCTGTTTGTAAGAACTATATAAAATGTTTGTTGGTGAATATTATTTTCATGAGGATGTTTTGAGGTACTCGCTACTTTTAATGACTGGGTGACCTATACATTAAGTTGCGACCTACATAGTTTTATGTTGGTTGAATAGGTTATGGTGACATATCTGAATAATACTTCATGTAGGGTGTAGTTTGAGTTTTGTGTCTGAATAGAGTTCTTTTTATATAGTTTGAATTTAATAGAGGTGAATATAGCTTGGTTAATATAGATTCAGATATACGGATAGCCTTGATCCTTAGTTTTAGTTGTTAATTAGTTATGGTGCACTTGGGTGTGTCATTCATGCAGGAATACAACAAAATAGTATGGGATTAAACAAATATATACCTGAGTGTATGAGTGGGAGGATGGCAACATAGAGGTTTATAAGTGGTGTAGTTATGTTGGTGGAATGATTGTATGAGTAGGAAGCTGCCAGCATGGAGGTTTATAATGGAATAATTGTATGAGTGGGAAGTAAATACTGTGGGAAGAAATAGCCAGGGAATTGTTATGGCTAGGTTTGTATAGGGCCTAGGGTCAATAGCCTAATACCAACCTATGAAACTATGATGCCAACATGGAGGTGTATAATGGAATGATTGTATGACTGAGATGTTACCAACATGGAGGTGTATAATGGAATGATTGTATGAGTGGGATGATGCCAACATGGTGATTTATAATGGAATAATTGTATGAGTGGAAAGTAAATACTGTGGGAAGAAATAGCCAGGGAATTGTTATGGATAGGCTTGTATAGGCCCTAGGGTCGATAGCCTAGTACCAACCTATGAACCTATGATGCCAACATGGAGGTGTATAATGGAATGATTGTATGAGTAGGAAGATGGCAACATGAAAGTGTATAATGGAATGATTGTATCAGTGGGCTGATGCCAACATGGAGGTGTATAGGTGGTGTACTGATACTGGAGAAATATTTCAGGCTGGACTTGCATGTTTTATACTTTGAGTGATCAGCTGGGGAGCTGTATGACTACTAAGTTGTAGTGCTGTAGATTTATATTGTGTCCCTGGAAAATTTATAAAATGAAGATGTTATTTTAATTTTTTTGGGTCCTCTGTTTGCATGAATGATGGGGTGACTTGGTTAGTAATATTAAATAAGTTATGGAATGTAATGATAGCTATGAAGAGGATGAAGAATGGAAAGGCTGTTGGTCCAGATGACATACCTGTGGAAGCATGGAGGTGTTTAGGTGAAATGGCAATGGAGTTTCTAGCCAGATTGTTTAATGAAATCTTGGAAAGTGAGAGGATGCCTGAGGAATGGAGAAAAAGTGTTTTTGGTACTGATTTTTAAGAATAAGTGTGATGTGCAGAGCTGTACTAACTACAGAGGGATTAAATTGATCAGTCACAGCATGAAGTTATGGGAAAGAGTAGTGGAAGCTAGGTTAAAAACGGGCGTGATGATTAGTGATCAGCAGTATGTTTCATGCCGGGAAAGAGCACTACAGATGCGATGTTTGCTCTGAGAGTGTTGATGGAGAAGTACAGAGAAGGTGAGAAGGAGTTGCATTGTGTTTTTGTAGACTTAGAGAAAGCATATAACAGGGTGCCTAGAGTGGAATTGTGGTATTGTATGAGGAAGTCGGGAGTGTCAGAGAAGTATGTAAGAGTGGTACAGGATATGTACAAGGGTAGTGTGGCAGTGGTGAGGTCTATGGTGGGAGTGATGGATGCGTTTAAGGTGGAGGTGGGATTACATCAAGGGTCAGCTCTGAGCCCTTTCTTATTTGCACTGGTGATGGACATCTTGTCAGATGAGATCAGACAAGAGTCCCCGTGGACTATGAACAGGGAACAGGTGGAGGAGACCCTGGAGAGATGGGGATATGCTCTAGAGAGAAGAGGAATGAAGGCCAGTAGGACTAAGAATATATGTGTGTGAATGAGAGGGAGGATAGAGGAATGGTGAGGATGCAAGGAGTAGAGGTGGTGAAGGTGGATGAGTTTAAATACTTGGGATCGATAGTTCAGAGTAATGGTGAGTGTGGAAGAGCAGTGAAGAAAAAAGTACAGGCAGGATGGAGTGGGTGGAGAAGACTGTCAGGAGTGATTTGTGACAGACGAGTACCAGTAAGAGTGAAAGGGAAGGTCTACAAGAGGGTAGTGAGACCAGCTATGTTATATGGGTTAGAGACAGTGGCATTGACAAAAAGGCAGGAGTTAAAGCTGGATGTGGCAGAGTTAAAGTTGTTAAGATTTGCACTGGGTGTGACAAGGGTGGACAGGATTACAATAAGTATATTAGAGGGTCAGCCCAGTTTGGAAGGTTTGGCGACAAAGCCAGAGAGGCAAGATTACATTGGTTTGGACACATGCTGAGGAGGATGCTGACTATATTGGGAAAAAGATGCTAAGAATGAAGCTACCAGGTAACAGGAAAAGAGGAAGGCCTAAGATAAGGTTTATGGATGTGGTGAGAGAGGACATGCAGGTGGTTGGTGTGACAGAGCAAGATACAGAGAACAGGAAGAAATGGAAACAGATGATCCGCTGTGTCGAGCCCTAACGGGAACAGCCGGAAGAAGTTGATGATGATGATGGAATATCATTGTTTGCTGGTTCCTTTTTTAAAATATGAATGCTTAGACTAACAATAAAACTGCCAGAAATAGTGAGTATGTATGACAGAAATATGAGGTTCAGTATCTGGTACTGTGCTCTTGCTGGTGGCAGTAGCACTAAAGTTTATTATATCATAAGTGGAATTGATGATAATTAGCCGAGGATTCTTGCAGGTAGTGGTTAAGATGGCTCTCTTTAAGTTGTGTCATCCAAGCAAACTGGATTTGGATAATTATTTACAGATTGCTGTGAACTATACAGATAATGAGTTTAATCAAATAGAAGATACTCCCGAAGAGCAGAAGATGAGAATTTGAGATATTTTAATTGGCCTTATAGGACAGGCTGGATGACACTGGATCGATCCTTGGGTTATTAGGGCTGGTGACTAAAATGCAGAGTTTTTTCCTAGAGAGTTTATTTTAAGACTGTGTAAGCAATGCTAAGTCTTGTTTTTTATGATTCTAGTTTTCTGTTAATGAAACTTTTCTAGAAAATTGTTTGCATGTGTATATATGCTATTATAAGATTATTAATAAAGGTGATGGAATCTAATACATTGTCTTTAGTTTTCAGTGATGCATAACTGACCCTCTGTCTCTCTTCCTGTAGAACTTTCCTTACTGCATACTAGCTCATTAGTTCATTCCTCATACAACTGACATACATTAAAGATTGAGATAGCTCGCACCTTTGTGAAAAATAAGTGTACTGAATTCATACCTCTCAACTGTACAGACTTTCCCAGAATGTCCAGATTTTTATCTCATATTTTTGGTCTGTTTCTCATAAAGTTGTGGTTTTCTGGCAGATCACTGGCAAATCATTGAGGGTTGAAATCAGAAAATAAAGACAGACATTTCAGTTTCAGACTTCATACCCTTCAGAAAATTCATGCTAATGCAATAACTGTTATTCTATCAAATTTCTAAGTTTATAAAAGCAATATTTAAAAAGTGTCTCTATTTTTTGTCTTTGTCCTCCCATTATTCTTGGCTTTGTCCAGATTTCTTGCTGTAAGAGGTTGAGAGGTCTAGAATTGTTCCCTATTACTTCTACATAATACTCTGGAAGTCATTACATGCAGTGGTGACTCTACATTGTAACAGGTGTCACTGCTGCTTAAGTTCCTTTAAAACCACAATGATTGAATAACCGTTCATTGGCAAATGTCAATTCGCTATATATGCTGTATGATCAGTAGTAAGGGATTCAAATACATTAGATCAGAGATTCTTTTATTTTCTAGGCATTCTGCAGTCTTTTTTCTGCTTTTCTCATTTTTTCGCTACCTCGAATTACTATCAACAGCTCTCAGGACCTCTGCTTATAGGTTCATAGGTTCATAGGTTCATACTAGGCTATCTGCCCTGGGGCAATTAAAAGCCTAGCCCGATTCTGTATGGCTTACGCCACCCCATGATTTGAGTATACTGTGCCCTTTTTAAGGTTTAGTTTACTGTGCTTCTGTCTAGTAGTGACACGGGAGTAATCCCTGGGACAAACCTACGATCCCCCATCCACCTATCGAGATTCTTCTTGAAGAGATTCAGTGAGGTGCTCTGCCTCACATGAACTGGAATTCTATTCCAGAGTGAAGTGAGCCTCTGGGTTATGAACCTGTCCCTCCAGCAAGTTCTATTTATTTCTGTGCTGAGGTTCAAGTCCCTCGAGCGTGTGGCTCTAACAGATTTAGATTTACTGAGGTGGAGCATGTCCATTAATTTTGGATTTGACATAGCTTTGTATGTCAGGCATAGATCGCCTCAAAGTAGGCGGTATGCAACTGAGTAGAGCTGGAGTTTTTTTAACCGAGCAGCATATGGCATCTGTTTGAGACCCTTGATCCTCTTGGTGAGATACTTTTGGGGTCTTTCTAATTGCTGCAGGTGTCGGGTAAGGTACATCCCAAAAGGGGCATTGTATTCTATGATGGGCCTGATGAGGGATGAATAAAGGGGCATGATTACCTCTCTTGATCTAGATGTGAAACCCTTCGTGATGAGGTGGGCTATGTAGAAGGTCTTTCTAACCACTTTGGCAATGTGGTTTTTAAAGGAGAGATTGCTATCAACTAGGGTCCCCAGGTCCCTAATAACTTTCTCTGTACTTAATGGGTTTCCACCTATGTGGTAATTTGTGGGCACATTGTTTTTGCCAAAGGGTATGACTATACATTTTTTGGCATTTAGCTTTAAACCATGGCGCTGGCACCAGTTATCTGTCTCTGTGAGACCTTTTTGAAGGATGTTTGTGTCAGCTGGAGAGTCGATTATGGCGCTCAGTTTGCAGTCATCGGTGAACTTGGTGAGCCATAGTCCTTCCACATTTGCCTGTACCTCGGAAAAGTATATACCGAACAAGAGTGTTCCCAGGACAGAACCCTGTGGGATGCCACTTGTGACCGGTTTCGAGTCTGACATGGCTCCAGCAACTCTCACTCTGTGGTTTCTGTCTTTGAGCCAGTTTACGACCCATCTTGTGACATAGGGGTTTATATTTAAGCTGGATAGCTTATCTATGATGCCCGAGTGGGGTATTGTGTCAAATGCCTTTGCAAGGTCCAGATAGGCTGTGTGGACTACCTTCCCTTCATCTATGGCTTTGGTGACTGTTTCGAAGAAGTCAACCAGGTTCAAAAGGCAGGATCTGCCCTTGACAAAGCCGAACTGGGTAGGATCTAGTGTCTGTAGGTCCCCAATGTCTTTGTTTATGAGCTCCATGATGATCCTCTCCATAGCCTTGCAGACTAAGCTAGTCAGGCTTATGGGGCGATAGTTTCCAGGGTCTGTAGAGGCTCCACCTTTGTGGAGTGGGACCACTGTTGCTGTACGCCATTCTGTGGGCACATATCCTGTAGTGAGGCTGAGATTGTATAGCTGTTTTATTTGAGGGATTAGTTCCTCTTGGAGTTCATGTAGGACGCAACCTGGGACGCCATCTGGTCCCATGGAAGCAGTGTTTTTTGCTTTGCAGAGGTTCACAAGTATCAACAAGTTATAACAGTGCAGTAAATGACCCCACACAAGAGTGCTAGGCCAAAGACAGATAAAATGCAGGTTTTGAGAAAAAAACAATTTTAAAAATAAGTGCAAACAGGAAATTCAGTAAACAGCTCTAGGTTGTGCTCTAAATACAGTTACTAATGCAGAAATCAAGTTTAACAAGCCAGAAAATGCTCAAAACAGGCGGCTATGCAGAAAAACATAGCAAACAAACAGAGGAAAAATACTTAAAATCTCAAAAGTGGCTCCTTTCTTCTCTAAGCGTTTTCTCCTCTTGGTGGGTGCTTCACCATCAGCCAACAAGCTCATCTACCTAGTTTACTGAATCCAACTAGTGACTCCAAGACTAATTCTGGCCCATGTCTGCTACATGGGAGGGGGATTTCTGGCACCTGTGTAGCATCATCACACAGCTGCCAAAAAGTGATGGTCTCCTATTTCTCAAACCACTGTGTCATTCACTAATACCCTGTGGGTGGGATGTGCAATTAGCATTGGTGCTGCATAACCTTCTTATTTCTACAAGTAACTGAAACCAGCAGGATTGCTCTGTCCATTCACAAGTAGCACCACATAGCTGTTTCCTTGATCTCTACCAGGAAAACCAACCATATGAATGTATACCATGCATGCATGCCTTCTTCCCAGCATGGGCACTCCTTTCTTCCCTGTCTGTACCTTCAGGCATCCAAGCTATTATTCAGGTCACCTCAGCAGTAGTTAGGGCTTTATCCTTGTATGCCACTTGTTCAGGCAAGAGACTGGACAGGATTTCACTCCCCCACTAGTTTAGCCTCTCACTATTGTAATCCACATTACTTTTATTCACTTTGAAATAGTGCAGAGTATGTCAATGTGATTTTATATTGTTGATTTTTTGCGTATTGTTTTCTTTATCCACTGCTGACTTGATTATAAATCAGCAACTGTCATGGTGTTGTTACTAGCATTGTTATAGAGATTTAATTATGATTCACCTTTTTTCTTTATATCACATTCAAATCAGTATGATTTTTTTAGTTAGTATCTAAGGCAAATTAACTACCTAATTACATTGTTTTTCTTTCCATCGATCTAAGCTTTTGAATACAGCGTTTATTAATGGGATATGCATGCCTTCATTAGCACATAGTGGTGATTTTCTTCTTGGTGTTCAAATGTTGCTTGACCAGCCAGCCTCTGCTAGGTGGAAGACAAGCAGCAGCAAATAACACCTTGTACAAACAGGTCAACCAATAAGCATCTGTCTTTGTTTAGCCACCCATTATCAATTCAAAGCCATTCCTGAAACATGATATGTACATAAGCAGACATGTCATATTTTGTTCCATTTTATTAATTTCCTTTTTTTTATACTTACTTCCTTTTAATTGTTGTATAAGGTAATATGCAACATATGATACCTTAATTTACTGAAATAAGTTCATCATGCATTATGATTCCTGTATAAATAAAATAAAATAAATATTTTTTTATCTGATATAATGTTACAGTTGTCTTCTAAATCATATCATGATGTTATAACATTGCAATGCAAACAGTATTTATGTATATTCATCAGATTTCTCAGCAAATAGTTTTCCCTAGTGAGGTGTTCTCAATTGATATAGTATCATACTGAGATAGGAACTACATTCAGTTTTTGACATTTCTGTGAATAACATACAGTCGGTTTTGCTCCTGTTTTATGTAGACTGTTTTCCATATGATGACAGAGTACACCCCACTTACTGTGTAGATATCATGTGTCTTGTGTGTACCTTAACTAAATGACTGATTTTGGTGCATTTACGTAACGGTGCCCCTCCTATGTTTCTTAAAGCATGGATGGAAATGTAGCAGACTGTCTGCTTACTGTGCAATGCCATTGCTAGGCATACCGCTGCAGGTGTGATATGAAGCTACTAAGAATGTGATCAAATATTGTAATGATGATATATACCTTTCCCAGCTAGTGTTACATAGAATCGTGAGGAATGGGTGCAAATAAATGGGTAAAAATAAATAAATAATAATAATAATAATAATAAATAATAATAATGGGTAATAAATAAATGGGTGCATTAAGCCTCGGTTAGCTCCAGTTTAGATAACATCTTTTTTCCAGAGATGCAGAGAATTCAGTGCAATATCTGGCAGCACAGACAAAAACATCAGTTTGCAGCACATCTGTTACTTCTCCAACTTTTCTGTTCTCTAACCAATAAAACTGCAGTTGCCTTGTTCTTTTCCTCTATGCTCACTATTTATTGTTGCAGCACATATCCATTAACTGGTAAGGATGCCCCACTCAGACAGATTCACTGCTTCTCTCATTTTAAGCAGAAATTGTTTACACTTTTGCTGTTGCCTTCACTGAATTCTTTTATGCAGAAATTGACTGGTCTGCTTGCTTTAAAAAGCATGCATTATTTATTTCCATCTATGGTTGATTTGCTATGTTCTAAAGTTATGCTTGATTGTAGACACTGTGCAGAATTCAGTAACAGCTGTAATAGAAAGGGAATTAATTCAGCCATGTACCATTATGCTGTTTCCAAGAAAAGAACATTGTAGGTCATGTAACATTTAAAATCGCTACAATTTGTATATATTTTCCAGGAAGATCAAACCATAATGTACACACTTTATTTTAAAATGCATCACTCCACTGCTGAAAAGAAACTGACTGGAAGGCAAAACATTAGAATAGGTAAAATGTCATGTACCAGACTGAAACAAATCATAGTAGACAAATAGGTTTATTTGCACAAACACATTTTCCTTTATTATTTATGATTTGCTTGATATACCGACTGCACATGACTATATTCACAGGTAGTTAGCAAAGGAGTATGAAGACATAGCTATTACACTGTATATTTGTTAATGTTGTGCATCAATGAAAATTCATGGCAAGTATACAAGTAATTGTAATGAAAGCACTTAATTTGTACAAGATTAAAGGTTATCGCCCTTTATGAAAACCACAAATATTAGGATGAAAAAGAAGAACAGACATGTTGATCCAGCAGGAGACAAAACATGTGCTGACCAGAATATGTGAGCAAAATATGCAGGAAAAAGAGGTTGAAAAGAAATTACAATAAAAAGGGCACTATTAAAAAAAGCTAATGAATGGTATAGTATATATTTTACAGCACTCATGCAACTCTCTATGGGGTCTATATTATAACATCGAAGTCTAAAAACTTTGAATGTTATAATATCGAACCCCTTAGAGCGAACACTTGAAATAGCAAAGCTGCAGAACACCAAATACTTTCCTAGGGAAAGTATTCAGTGGGCTGTTTTTGCAGCTTCACTATTTCAACTGTGGAGTGAAGGTTACGGACTGGGTTAAGGTAAGTGTGAGAAATGAAGGTGAGTGTGTGGGTTAGGTGAGTTCATAGGTTCATAGATTAGTACTAAGCTAACTGCCCTTGCGAGCCATTTTAAGCTTAGCCAATTATCCCTTGTGAGACTCAAACCCTGCACCTTGTGTTTGTAAGGCAAACACCTTAACCATTAGGCCACCCTCCCAACTCTAGGGCTTGGGTTAGGGTGCAGCCTCGCAGGTCAGGTAAATGTGCGATTGCGTGGACGTGAGGGTTAGGGTGGGATAGGTGAGTTAGGGTTAGGGAGCGGGTAAAGTGAGTGTGTGATAGTTGGGGACCTTAGGGTTAGGGTTGGGTTAAGGTAAGTGGGTTGCTAGTGGTGTATGTCTGGTTTAGTGTAGGGTTTCGTGAAGTGTATGTGTGTGGATTATTTATTTTGGTGTGTGTGAGTTGTGTGTATGTTTGTCAGAACAGCAAATTTTTTCCCTGGGAAAAAATTCGCTATTCTGAATGTTCGGTTTTCTGGTGTTTCGATTGAATGGGTTCGATATTATAACATTCGAAGTTTTTAGACTTTGATGTTATAATATAGAGCCCTCTCTATGATATAGCAAACGACACAGAATAAGGAAGAAGGATAAGACAAAGGAATAGCACACCTTAAGCTAGGCATATAATAATATTTTATGTTGCAAAATGAACGCTTCAAATGCCATTTACTCAGTCCCTATAAGCAAATTACAATGGCATTCAGATGCAGTCGCCTCTGATGATTATCAATGAATAGACGTAACATAATATACTACAAGGATACAAAAGTCTTTACTTTCCAGTCTGAATTCTGCAAGATATTTCATGCACTATTCACTTGTACACAAAGTATAATTTAAGGAAGCATTATCAAGATTATAACAACTTATTTCAATATTTTCAGATACAATAGCAGTACTCACCAGAAAAATAAGAATAGACAAGTAACTGGTAAATTAATTGAATTTTTAATAGTAAAAGTAAGTGATTTTGTTCTCAATAAAGCATACCATGGACTTCTTCAGACTAAATAACACAACTAGAATAAAGATGCAGATATCATTACCTGTCCTAAACTCAATCTAGCCAGTGCTCTTCCACTCTCAGTAATGTAATGGTTTTAATTAAAAAACATATCAGGTTAATTCCTACATTTAAATCAAGCCTGCTAAAAGCATTGAACCTCATTTGCCATATCAATTAATACCTCTGCAATAAAGCTTCTGGTTCTACCCCCCCCCCCCCGAATCAATAGATACCCTTTCAAAAACCAAAAAATGAAGTATTTTAAAATTTGAACACTTCTCACTGTGTTTTGTCAGATGCATTACTCTCATCTTCCCTTTTTATTGCCTTAAAAAGTTCTCATGCTCTGCTCTTCTTTCCTTCATTTTCTGACTAGTCTTCCCAATCTAGAAACTCTCACATTTTTGGCATTGTGCATGGTATACAACCATGACACAGCAAACAGCTAATACAAGGGTGCAACAGCAAAGTACAAAAACAGCATCACAACAAAGTACCAAATCATTTTATCACTGGGTCCTGGCTCAGATGGTGGTACCAGTGGTGGGCAGGAAGGTGACTCTGATATTGATTTTAAGAAACTGGTCCACAAGCTCCCACACCACGTCTGCACCTGCTTCTGGGTGGCAAACCTCTTAACCCTGGAAGTGTAACTGGTGGGAATAACAGCACTGCCAAATGGTGAAGCCAGACTGCAGGAGAGGACAAGAGCATCTCAGCCTCATCATGGAAAGGAAAAGGGAGATGGCCCTGGCTGACATTTGTCTAAGTTTAATTAATGGCACATATTGTGGGGGCTGGAGGTACAGGGTGTAGCCACTGGTACTGCTGTGGCAACTGCTGTACACAAATGCAAATAAAAAGGAGACAAATAACATAAAAAACAGTACAAAATAAATTAAATGGAAAAGATAGTGACAAACAGGCAGGGGCCAAACAGAGGCATTGACTGAAATACAGCATGCTTTAAAAATATGCATGATGCATGTAATTATGCTACAGCAACTATACCATCAATAATTTTGCCAAACCCAGGTGATGCGCACAGCTAGCTACTGCATACTCCTATGATATGCTGATATGTGCTACTTAAGTATACTGCACAAGTGAAATATTGGAAGGGATATTCACTAAACTACCTATGCTGGTCTGGTGTGTTGGAACTGCTGCAGTCATTCAGGTGGTATATGTTCCTCTGGTTTATATTCTGTTATATTTAATACACTCCTGTAATACATGAAAAGACATAAACTGACCTGGTGACATCACACAGAACCTGACTTTGTAAATTGCCATACTGTCAAAAACATATAGGTTGTCACATTAATAATATGATAGGAAACATTTTGTAAACATGTTTGCTATATATAGACAGTAGATGGACTGTCTTTAAGAAATTGTAAATATTTTTAAACAAGAAACATCTTTATTAAATTATCATGTAGGATATAGGTCATATTACATTTATATAAATGAAAATTAACCATAGGGACACAATCTCAGCACTTTCCACATAAAAGAGATCTGAAACTAATGAAGAGGTTGTTGCTAGAAAACAACTTTATACTTCAGTGTTTCATCTACAAATTCAGTGCCTGCTGCCCTTGAAGAATAAATTGCCCATGTTGCATTAAAAATGGTAAGCTGATATATTGGAATAGGGAATGGGTGACAAGCTGAAAAACAGATTCATAGTTACTAAGTGAGAAAAACAGGTTCATAGCTACTAGGCATTTCCTGCAAAGGAGGACATACACAGGACTGCAGCACCCCACCCCTTTAAAGTATAAACTTGTGTGTGTGTGTGTGTGTGTGTGTGTGTGTGTGTGTGTGTGTGTGTGTGTGTGTGTGTGTGTGTATATATATATATATATATATATATATATATATATATATGTGTGTATATATATAAATATAGATGTAGATAGATATAGATATATATAATAGATATAGATATAAATATAAATATAGAGATGTGTACACACACAAACACACACACACACACACACACACACACACACACACACACACACACACACACACATACATAAAATGGGAAACTTTTTCACCTAAATACAATCAATCAAATAAATAAATATGTTTGATTTAGCATCACTATGCTGACACTTATCAGATACACTGATTCTTATTATGCCAGTTAACAATTTATTGGTAGCAGAACTGAAAGCAGGAAAATGCAGTTAAGACAGTTTGTCAGTACTAAGCATATTGATGGTTCGATTATAGATAAAATATTAAATAACAAGTTTTACAAGTGTCAGGTAATATTTAACCTTTATTGGGATAATTTAGCACTTTTCTGTCTATCTGTAGTATCAGTTAGACTGTTTAGGGAACCTAGGTGACCTGCAGTGTGATAAATTATATGCAGAAATTTTAAAATAACTTTATTATCATGATATTAATTAAGATATTTTGCATTGTGTATTCACGCTATTTTGAGATTTTTTAGGTACAGAATGACTGAAGTATTGTTACTTTGTGGTTTCATTGTTTCACAATGTTTTGGCATTTCAGTTTACTATCACACATATTAAGAGGTGACCTCACTTGTATGGAAGACTTTTATACTGCTTATGCAACAGCAGATTACCGCTGGATTTTGGTATTGTTTTAAGTAGAAGTGATAAAAATTTAACAAAACCTGCTATACAAAGTGCTTTCTGCAGGCGAACTATGTCTCCCTGCACTAACACACTAATTATGAGAGAAGGGAATAGATGTATTCCCCATCTTCTGTACTGGTGCAGTCTCGCAATTAGTACATTTTAGCCCCCTTCACACAGATGTTAGTAAGAACATTCTTTATACATCTGCCTGTGATATAATGTTGAGTTGTAGGCAAGTCATTGTGGTACTGTTGTCAACACTAAGTCAAAGTAAGCACACCTTTATGAATGCACAGAAAGACTACTGTTTTAATGTTATATGTGGTCAGCCTTATACAGTCCATTTAATGAAAACATATTGTTAATTAAGTGCTCCTTCCAGTGCATATCAATATCTGACATTTGCAAATTCTGACTTGTTTTAGTAATTCAATGTATATGTTATTAATTCTTATAGGTCTTAATTGTAAATTTAAAGGATTTAATTCATCTTTAATAAAAGTTTACTTAAACTACACTACAAAAGTCTGTCTGTTCAGAATGGAGGAGACCTTACAACATCAGTGGACCAGACACCATGCCTTTTATTGACAAATATACAGATAAGCTTACACTTATTGGACAATGTCCTTCACACTGTCATTGTTTCGAACAGCTTTTGGTCAACAGACTATAGAAATGTACTGTCTTTTTGTGCAAAGCCACCAGAAGTGAGCATTAATACCACAGACTGCTCAATAATTTAAGATCCTTTAACTTTAACCACTTTACCTGCACAGTTATCTATACACTGCTTGGTTTAATGATTGCACCACTCCATATATCTCAAGTGCTAGGATTCTAGGCATATGTTATGATTTTGGCCCTTAGATTTAACCTTTCTCTTCATAGATTTATGCTGTTCCTCATAACATCGTAACAGATATAAACATGCAAAATCTGAAGGTAATAGGGTCATAGGTTCATACTAAGCTAACTGCCATTGTGAGCCATTTTAAGCCTAGCCAATTATCCCTTGTGAGGCTCAAACCCTGCACCTCGTGTTTGTAAGGCAAACAACTTAACCATTAGGCCACCCTCCCATCAGATGCTACTCAGTACTAGAAGTCTAAACCTCAAAATGCACTCTCTCGAGGCACTTTTAAAAATGGAGAACATTGATATATGTGCAGTAACTGAGACCTGGCACAAGGCTTCAGAGGGCACCCCTGTAATACCAGGCTACAACTCTTACCACACTTTTCGGCCACCAAACCAGGACTGAAGCACTAAAGATGGAGGAATGTCCATATTCACCAAGGATATTCACACCTCCAGGCTAGTTGCCCAACACAATGCATCTGAAATTCTACTTTTGCAACTAACATTAGGTAAGACTGCAATCCAAATTGTAGCTTGATACAGATCCCCCACCATGCCCCAAGATTCTCACTACACCTTTCTAAACATACTAGATAATATTAAGATATAACCAAACACCCTAGTACTGAGTGATTTCAACTACCTGGCCATTAATTGGGAAAACTACTCAGGTACCAACACCTTTGTCCAATGGTTCTTGGAATTCATAAATTACAATGCCCTGGACCAACTAATCCATAGTCCCCACCAGGGACTCAAATATCCTAGACTTGGTCATTACCAACATGGAAGATCAATGCTCCACACCAGTGGTCACCACCTCATTGGTCAGGTCTGACCATAAGCTAATCACCCTTGATGTCCACATCCTACCCCCACACCCCAGTAGGAAAACCTAGATAAAAAAACTTCTCCAAAGCCAACTTCATGCCACTCAAGTCAGAAGTGACAAACTTCATGACACCCATGCAGACATGAACTGAAAGTTCGACTGCTGAATCCTGCACTGTATGAGCATATCCACTCGTGCATGAATCATGCCATTCCAAATAGAACCAAGAAGGTCTCCTCCAAAAAAAGGAACCCAGTCTGGTGGTCCCCTGCCATAAACAAACTATACAACAGAAAGAAGAAACTGTTACAGAAAAGAGGAAAATCTTAGGATGCAAAAAACTCCCTTACCAGCCTCAGTAAGAAGCTGAGATCCCTCATAAAATCCTCCAAAGCTAGTTACGAAAATAAAATTACCAAAGGTTCCAAGGACAACCGCAAGGAATTCTATAGTTATGTCAAGAATCAAAATGGCAATGCTCAGATCTGCTCTGAGCTACAACAGAATAGCATTAAATATATTGATCCCAAGGAGATTGTCAATATCCTGGTAGATCGATTCACTGCCAACTTTGCCATCCTCTCACCCCCTAAGGGGCCCATCTCAATACCAAATGATTGCCAAATTCTGGTAATTATGGCCACACAGGTAAAAAACACATTCTCCAAAGCTATGAATACAGCATCCATGGGACCAGACGACATCCCGGGCTGTGTACTACATGAACTACAAAATGAACTGGCACCTCACCTAAGTGTCATGTTTAATCATAGCCTCACCTCAGGCTTCATGCCTAATGAGTGGCGCACAGCTACAGTTATCCCACTCCACAAGGGGGGGACCTCCTTGGATCCCGGGAACTATCATCCCATTAGTCTGACGAGCCTGTTCTGCAAAGCCATGGAATGCATTATCATGGAACTAATAAACAAAGACATTGGCAACCTTCAGACACTGGACCCCACCCAGTTTGGATTCGTAAAGGGCTGATCTTGTCTCCTCAACCTAATTGACTTCTTTGAATCAGTCTTCAGAGCTGTGGACAAGGGTAAGGTGGTCCACACAGCCTATCTGGACCTCTTCAAGGCCTTTGACACCATCTCCGACTCTGAAATTATAGATAAACTTACTAAGCTGGGCATTAATTCCTATGTCACTCGATGGGTTGCCAACTGGCTTACTGACAGAACCCACACTGTAAAAGTAGCCGACTCAAAATCCAGCTCTAGACAAGTGACAAGCAGAGTACCTCAGGGTTCAGTCCTGGGACTGCTCTTGTTTGGCATCTACTTCTCTGAAGTACAGGCCAGCACTAAGGGACTCTGGCTAACAAAGTTCGCAGATAACTGCAAACTGGGAGCCATTATTGAATCTCCAGATGATGTGGATATTCTACAAAAGGGCCTTACAGAAGCAGGTGCTTGGTGCCAGAGCCATGGGCTCAAGCTCAATGCCAAGAAATGTATAGTTATCCCCTTTGAGAAAAAACATGTAACCATGAATTACCACATAAGTGGCAGTACACTAAATACTGGAAGTGTGATAAGAGACTTAGGGACACAGGTGGACAGTGGTCTCAACTTCAATAACCACACAGCCACAACAGTCAGGAAATCCTTCTATGTGGCACACCTCATCACTAAGGGCTTTTCATCCAGAGAAAAGGAGGTAATTTTCCCACTGTATGCAGCCCTCATTAGACTCACTATAGAGTGCAGCACCCTGTTTGCTATGTACCACACAAGACATCTGCAACAACTGGAAAGGCCACAAAAATACCTCACTAAAAGAATCACAGGCCTAAAGCAGATGCCCTATACTGACCGTCTAAAAAAACTCCAGCTATACTCTGTCACATATCGACTACTCTGAGGCGATCTCTGCTTAACATACAAGGTCATGTCAAACCCAGTGCTGTTGGACATGCTACACTTAAAGAAATCCAATCCCTCAGAGCCACACACTCCAGGGATCTAAACCTAGTCATCACAATGAACAAAACATGCTGGAAGGATAGATTCCTGACCTAAAGACTCCCCAAACTTTGGAATAGACTGCCCATTTATGTCAAGTTGAGTGCCTCTTTGGCCCTCTTCAAAAGGAACTTTGACGATTGGATGGGAGATAGGAAATTCACCCTGGGGATCATGTCAGTCACCCTGCTAGACAGGGGATCAAGGAAATAAATATTGTGGGAAGAAATAACAAAGGAATTGTTATGGCTAGGCTTGTATAGGCCCTAGGACTGATAGCCTAGTACCAACCTATGAACCAACCTATTAACCTATAAATGTCATTTCAGTTTATGAGCACATACTTATTAAATTCATAAATAAGCTAAGACAAAGATTTAATAACACTAACTTTATAGGATCTAGTATACAAAGACCTTCTACTGTGAAATATAAGAAAATAATCATCTTTCTCCCTCTCGGCAAGGATATTTAAAGGCTAGTGCTTTGATTTTTAATGCTTGGAGGTTTAGAGATATGCTCCTTTCTCACTCATACTATCTGTTTCTGAACCAGGAAGTTCTAGTCATGCTTCAGTATGCATATACCTTGCATTATCCTTCATGCATACCTCAGTGTCAGCAGAAAATCTCAAGTCAAGAATTCTAGAATTCCCCGATTACACTAGATACCTGACAAATATGTTATGTGTCAAATGTGTAAATATATAACAATGTCTAGCTAACTGTATATTTATATATATATATATATATATATATTTATGTCTTGTATCATCAGACCAAATCCGAGTGTCCTACATTCCTTATATTACTGCTCAGCTGTTCCCTTTAATTTGTTTCTTTAAACTAGCCACTAACAGTTTTTTTCATTTTTTTCTCTCTTTAAGAAATAGTAAACTGATTATAACTTTACCTCTTTTATTCTAAAAGGATATGTTTTAAATGGAAGAGAGATCTCTCCCTCCTTCTTATTCTACTACTACTCCCCCAAAAGAAAGGTTATCACCTAAAATGAATAATCTTTGAAACAGAAACATTTTGAAACATGGCCATGAAATCTTATAAGGCTTAGTGATTGTGTTTTTTTGTTTTTTTTTTGTTTGTGAAAATGTCGGTGACCAGATCCATCCTGCTCCATTCACCCTTGTTCTGCTTGGGCTCTCCCCTACCCTACCCCTAAATCCCACCCACCCACCCCAGCACACCTAAACTTACTCTGAATATTCCCTTTCTACCAAATAACCTTAATTAATAATATTCATCTTCCTCTGCCACTCATCTATGCTATTCTTCTAGCTAGCTCTACCAACCTCCCCTTCCCCCTCCCTTTCCCTCCTTTCTGAACAACCCTCACTATTTCCACTCTACAAATGTTACAGAATAAATTACCTCAAATCAACTCAAACAACTTCTCACTATATAACTATTCTTCAAACTTACCTTAAGCTTCATATTAACTTCATCCTATTTCAAGTCTCTTCCCTATTCCCTTCTGCCAGCTTGCTAGTATACCTATTAGCTTATAGTTATACCATCCTATTACCTTACTATTATACCTATTAGCGTGTAGATATACCTTTCCTCTCTCCAGCCTCACCTATTCCATCTATCACACTACCTTCCTACCTCTACTGTTGCTTCCCTTCCACCATGTTTTCATGTGGTATACTTACATCTCCTTTGCCACTACTCATTCTCTCCTTACAACACCTAACAACTCTCAGTCCAACTTCACTACCCTCCAAACCATCAAAAATCACATCTCCATTAACTAACCTAGCTAACAAGTCTGCAAGTGACTCAGACATATCTCCTAGCCTCTATCAAATAAAACCGTCACTATTGCACAAAATAAAAATACTTCCACTAGACTATAGATACATCCTTAGACCACATATTTATACCACAAAACTTCTAACCTACTTCACAAAGCCATTTAAGAACAACCACTTTCAGAATTACTACTTCAGACTAACCACCTTCCTTTTATGTGGAGACATCCAACCCAATCCTGCCCCCCAATCTTTAACCCTACTCAACCTGGCATTAGCAACTCCAACAAATCCTTACATATGGTCACACTACATTTACAAAGCCTCTGTAATAAAATCCCACACTTTCACACATGGATCATTGATCCTCAACTGGACATCATTGCAGCTACTGAAACTTGGCTAAAACCATATATTAAAGACTTTGAGTTTCTTCCACCTTGGTTTGCTAGCTTAAGATCTGACCCCACAAAAAAGGGTGTAGGTATTGCACTACTATTTACCATTTTCCTATAATGTAGCACCATATACTAAGCCCTTACCACAATTTGCCACTGCTGAAATTCTTATTTCCTTTTTCAACATGAACAATTGTAAAAAAATATGTATTATAGTCCTGTGTATACCCCCAGGTAACAGCATTTACTTATTGGAAGAAATTCTCACATGGGTTTCCAATAATGTCAGTAATAAAACCATTATCCTTAGTGATGTAAATATAAACTGGCTAGATCTTTACCCTAACACTCCCTCTTTAAATATCAGCCTATTCAGCTTCACTCAGCTCATCACATCTGCAACCAGTCCCAATAAGAATAATAGCTGTGTCTCCATCTTAGACTGGATTCTAGTCAGTGAACCTAATAAAATCTCCTCAGCCGGTACTCTCCCAAACTCCCTTAGTGACCACCTCCCTGCCTTTCCTCACCAGACTGTCCCCTCATATAAAAAGCATTATCATTACAAACTAATAAGGAACATACGTAAAGTCAACCCTGTGAAATTCATTGATACCCTAAAACAGAGTAATTGGATCAGGCTAAAAACCCTCCATCTAGATGATGCAGTTGAGCTCTTCAATTCAACAGTTCTTAATATACTAAATAGTCTCACTGAAATCCAGAGACAAGAGCTGGAAACAATGGTTAGCTAACAAAACCCCTGCAGACATGCAGAAATTCAAACAACTTCGAAACCAGGCAAATGCCTAGTCAGAAAAGATAAGAAAATCAATATTATTTCAGAATGAATACAAGTCAAACCAAAAAGAATTCTGGAATTATGTTACATCATTACTAAACCCAGGTGCAAAGAGTAACCCATGCCCTCATCCAAATAAAACTCCACTAGAAATAGCAAACTTCTTTAATTCTCACTTCATTAATGCTATAGCACACATCGCTGCATCCTTTCCCTAAACTCAGAACCCTACGAACCCTGCTACTTCTTCTAAAGTACCCAATCACACTATTTCCACTCTACCCTCCCACTCTACCAACTTTACACCTACATTCATGTTTACTCCCATCCCAACCACCACAGTAAAAAGACTACAGTTTAAGGTCAAACTATGCACTAATGCTCCCAATAACCTATCTGCACAATTCTTAAAGTTAGCAGCTGAATCTATTGCCTACCCGACAGCTATTCTTCTAAACAGATCTGTCCAAGAATGTCATGTCTCTAAAATCTAGAAAAAAGCCTATATTATTCCTGTTTATAAAGGAGGCAATAATTTTGACATTTCAAACTTCCAATCTATTACCATTCTCTAAGATCTTAGAAAAGTGCATTCACACCCAAACTCACACTTTCTACTTCACAGTCAAATTCTATCTCCAACACAGCATGGTTTTAGACCTGGTCACAGCACCACAGCTGCCCTTATATGCTTTATGGACACAATCAACTGAGCCCGTGACTCAGGCAAAATTGTCTCCTCTCTATTCCTTGACCTTTCAAAAGATTTTGATACTGTCTTTTTCACTCCCTGCTTCTAAACCAACTCTCTAAAATTGTCATTTCTCTCTCCTCTCTTAACTGATTCTGTAGTTATGTAACTGACAGACAACAGGTTGTCAAATGGCAAGATTCCTTCTCACCATATCTCAATGCCCTACTGAAATTCCCAAGGTTCTATACTAGGACACTTGTTATTCAGCATTTTTATTAATAATTTCCGCTCTTGTCTAGGTCAAAGCTCACTTATTCAATATGATGATGACTCTAAATTATATGTGCCAATAATTTCATAACCAAACAACAAGTAATCCAGTCAGCCTTCACTGTTACTGAGACATGAATGTATAACAATCACTTTTCCCTCAACCTTCCTAAAAAACAAACTCATTCTCTTCACACCTAAGAAGTCTATCGCCCTTGACAAAGCCCAGTTCACTATACTCTCACAAAGTAATGCAGCCATTGAAATCATTACTCAGACAAATCTGCTATGAGTGTTTATAGATGAACACTTGACGTTTGACATACACATACACCGCAGGATCAGCAAGACTCACCAAAAGCTTGGAATCCTCTATAGGCACAAAAACTCTTAGATTATTCAGTACCTACTACCTTTTCTACTCTGCGGTGCACCTCTACTTACTAATCTGTCATCCTCCTTAAAAGCTAAACTAGGAACGTGTTACAACAAAGTTGCTAAATTTGCCTCTAATACCAAACATTTTACCTACCACTGTACTGCTCTTCACTATCTCACTTGGCTTGAACTGCCTCACTACCTCTTCTACCTACAACTGACTACAGTCCACAAAATAATCTTTAAACCATCAGTGTCCTGCCCTTAGTCATATTTTCGGTTCCTACCAATCAAATAGGTCTCTCAAATCCAACAATCAGCACCTTTTGCTGGTTCACAAACCACTCCTGTCTACTGGACAGCTTCTATACTCCTGCTTTGTAGCCAAGGCCTAGAATGCCCTGCTTTTGACTATTAGAACTACAAAAAATCCTGGCGCTTTTAAAAAACCTCCCTAAAAGACTTTCTATCTTCCAACTGGAACTGTACCTGCACCTTATCTCCTTAACTCAAATCACAGTCAGCCTCTACCTAACATAGATGCGAACATTAGACATTGTGGACTTGCTACTTTATGCTGTTTGAGTTATCTACACTAAGGCCAGGTGTAAGTCTCACTATTAACCACTGTTAGAACTTTGTTTTCATTTCTATGCAATATATATATATAGATTCTATTTTGAAGCTCAAAGTTTCAGAACTTCAAACTTCAAAAGGCTAAGACCATAAGATCGAAGTTGAATGGAGATTGCTGTACAGTGCAGAACGAGACATTTAACATTTTCCTCACTGTATTGCGATCTAGGAGTTGGTATATTTAACAGCAAGAGGAGTGGTACACCTCTGCAAAGATGTAAAAAAAACATTTTTTTGTTTTTATTTTTTTATTATGTTTTTGAAGTTTCAAACCATATATATGTTCCATTCAAACAGTTGAAATTTCTTTTGGTCAAAGGATTTTCCAGTGTCAAAATTTGTCAAATGCATGATTTGATGAGTGTTTGAACTGTGAAAGTGTTCATTATCAATTGTTAGATAAGTAGGCGCAGGTGGTAGTGACTAAGCATTCATTTATAACAAAAGTTTTGGCTCTGTGGTTGAGTGAATATTTGCATGTATGTGTGTATGTGCATGTGTCCATGCATGTACATGTGTGTATGTGCATGAGTGCGTGTGTGTGTGTGTGTGTGTGTGTGTGCACATGCATGCATGCACGAATGTTTGCAAGCTACAGTTAAAGTAATGATTAGGAAAGGGGACAGTTATGTTGACATGCTTGGGTATTGCTATGTTTGAAGTGTGTGTGTGTGTGTGTGTGTGTGTGTGTGTGTGTGTGTGTGTGTGTGTGTGTGTGTTTGGGTGTTTTGTAGGGCAATGCTGTTTAGTACCTTAATGTGTAAGGGTGGGTTAGGGACAGGGTCATCGTACATGAGTATGGTGTTGCAGGGGTGATTCAGAATGGATTACTGTGAAGTGAAATATTTAACTCTGAAGGTTTCCACATTATTGTAAGCCTGACTGATTCAGAGATTCCCGTCTTGCTTCTGTTTTACACTGTCAGCGGCAACAGTATGGAGTGCAGTCCTGATGAGGAAGCCACATGCAAATATGGCAATTAAGTGGAGCAGCTTATGTAAATTACCCATATGCTCTCCAATAAAAATGGTGGCAGCAGTGGACTGAACATCATCAAAAAGCTGGCTTTCACAAATTCACCTTAGGAATAGTCATTGCTCCTACCTTGACTATACCTTGACTGGAGATCAATATCACTGAGATGTGCGTGCCTGTGTGTGTGTGCGCGCGTGTGTGCGCACGTGTGTGCGTGTGCGTGCATGTGCATGTGTGCGTGTGTGCGCGCGTGTGTGTGTGTGTGTGTGTGTGTGTGTGTGTGTGTGTGTGTGTGTGTATGTGTGTGTGTGTATGTGTCTATGTATGTGCATATTGGGGGTTCCTATGATATAGTGATGAGTATTCTGGTTGGGAACTCACTAGCATGGTCAAGTCTGACAAAGCAGTGTTTGATTTAGAGACATGGTAATGAGCTACTAACGTGGTTTGTGTCACCGTGGCTTTATCTTTTCTCTCAAATAGAAAGTCTTTTCATCATGCTAATTTTTCAGTCCAGTTCAGCAAGTTATTGGAGGTGAGGGAAATATCTTTGAATCTTAGGCTCATACTGTCATTTTAGCAAAACACAACATTTTTACTTATGTATAGTAGGGTTATTAAGTGACCTGTTCCATCAGATAAATATTTAAACCCTTCTCTCTTATGTGATAGAGCAATACTGTAATAGTATTGTTCAAATTAATTCATAGTTAGTAACATTTTATATTTATACAAGCACTCCCTCTAAATGATTTAGGAATATTTATTTATTTTTTTTTTATTTCTCTTCTATTCTCTAATGTCTTGTGGAATGCCTCTTTCCTAGTATAAAGTTTATTTATTTTATTGAAATGAAATGTCTCATTGCTCATGTTGGACTCAAACCATTTAATATACTACCTGACTATTTTTTGGATCAGTGCATAAAGCTGGTATGAATGAGAGAGCAGTGGTTAGGATCAACCTTGAAATACTGTCCAGCTTGTAGAGACGCACTACCAGTATAAACTAATATGTTTCGGTCTTTTTGACTTATTTTCCCCAGGCTGTACCTGCAAATGGCCTATTATGATTAGTGTACTACCCCAATAAACAAATTAAATAAAATAAATAAATACATTTTTACATGAAAACACAAAGCCGCAAGCTTTTCTTGTGCTAATCACCTTTACATTCCTGACAGCTTTTACTGACCATGAGTACACCTCACATTCCTCCTTCATATAACGCTGCACTATGACTGTACCTCTTCTGACTGAACTAGTACTTGTCTTAAACAAACATGCCTTAAACAAGCATTATGTAGTTTATAACAATTCTGTTGTTAGAAGGAGCCACCCTTATAATGATATGACAAGAATTGCTCTTCCTCAGATTAAGTTTGTTCCTCATTCTACTTCATTATATTCTTGTTTTTTGTATGCTAGATATGTTTCTCTTTAAGATATGTTGTACTTGCATGCCATCAGTTTTTTTCTGCTGATGCTTTTATTTATAGAAAAGACCAAGGTTCAAGCCTTGGACCTCCATAACTTTTTTTCCTTGTGGACAGTTTACCACAAATTTAGGACTTTAGCCAATGTAGTACAAGGTGATTTTTTTTGCTGTATCCTTTCATCTCCACAAAAATATAGCACTCATAAGTTCTTCCAAAAGAAAAGGGCAGAAACAGTAACTGCACATTTAATTCATTCAGTTATGAGGTTGAGTCAAAGTTATATTGGCAAAGACTGAAGTAAGTACAAACTGTAGCTACTGAATTCAGTTTAAATGATCCAGTTCTCCGACATAATTCCATTAGGTTTTCTTGAATTTATTGAGGGTAATGGGTGCAGTGAGTGCAGCTTGACAGTTCACTGATTTAATTTCAATCTGTACTTAGGCAAAACATAGTAATTAAAATTATGATATGATCTTCGTAAGGGGGATTGCACCTCTCAACACTTTTTATGGCTAAAAAAAATATGTCATATGGTAATCTTTACTATGAAGCAGTTAATATGCTAATAGTGGCTGTCTTCTACAAAAATAAATGAAATGATTAATTTATGTATGTGATATTTTTCAGCTCTGCGGACATATAAAGAAGCATGACAAAAATGAAGGACAGACATCACAGGTAAGCACTAAAGGTATTATGGGTGAAAAATGATCAGCATTATACAAATTCAGTAAACGTTAATGTACTACATATACCAAGGTCATTTCTGGATAGCACCAGTGGATTAATTTAAAATAAATATTTTCACTGGCAAGGTGTATCAGTGTTCAAAACATTAAAAGATCTTTTGAGCAAATGTGTATGACAGAGAGGCCATCTTTCTTCTGAATCAGAATAAGTTGTTACAAAATCAAGACAGATAATAGGAAAACAGAGATTTCATGCTTTTTTAGTCCTTTTTATTATTATTTTCTTAAATTAGTCATATTTTATTAAGTGTGAACCACTACTGTCTAGCATATTAACAGAATCAGTAACATGCTATTTTGCTTTATTATCAGTAATTAAAAAGCAAAGCATTTTTACCCAGTTCAAAAAATGGCAATGAACTGCAGAAACAATTAAGGAAACAAGCAAGTATGCATATTAACATGCAAATAAATTGCAAATGCTTTTTAATGAAAACCTTTTAATATCTAGAATTATTTCTTTGCCTCGTTGATGTTACCAGTAATGGCTATAATGTTTTGCACTTTTAATTATGCCTTACTCACATTAACCTGGAGCACTACTTAAGAAACAAGCCAGACATATATATAATTGTTTGTTATTTTATAAATGTGTCACTGTAATGAGTTGCAACACCAGTGCCCTTGGCTCTGACCTAAAATTTCTTTAATGAAAATATTGAACTTGTGTCTGTGTATGACAATATTTAAGGTTTTTTTTGTAAAAAGTAAGAGCTTGATTACACACCATAAAGTCTAAAGAATTGGAAGAACTATTCTTGAATTTTATTTAGTTATTTATTTCATATGTTTCCTATATGTTGAACAGGTAAGCCCAATGGAAAATGTTGCCTTTTTTAGGGGAGACTTGGCACAACTGTCTAGTTAGGGCGTTAACTGCCAGACCCTTTATCATAACATTATATTATATCCACAGATTTTTTAAACATAAAGCAAGCATTTATTTCCACTTTCCAAACTATATCATATAATGGTATTTTACACAAATTAAAAAGGCTCAAATGCAACACCACAATTTGTACTTGGAATAAACACTGCTTTAAAATATTAACAAGTCATATACACAAGCAAAATCAAATTAATGTAGATAGAAAGAACAAACTTAACCCATAGTTGTTGCATGCATTGTCTTGCCCATAAGCACATACATAATTTTCATACACAGCATATTAAAAATGCTTATCTATTCTAGTCAATGCTAATACTTTTGTGATATTTATAATCATTGTCTAAATGGAATGATACTAAATTTCCAGCATTGATGCTTATTCATTTTGGTTGCTCTTGGTGCAATATGGTTAGATATAGACATGAATTAAACCTTACCACTCATTCTAATTTTTTGCTCCCATTTTAGTACTCATGTATAACCCCCCTCATATCTAATATGTTATAGATTATTATTGGTAGAGATCATGTAAATAATAATCATCCACCATGAGTTCTGTTCTATTGTATTGACATGTGGTGAATACTAGCTTGTGTATCTACTGATATATTGCTTAAACAAGTCCTGCTAATTGGCTGATTTGCTTTTTCAACATTTAAATATGAATCCTATGAGTGATGCACTAAAAAGTCTGATCCATTTATTTTGTGCATCAGGTCAAGTAAAGTTACCTCCACGGAGTTCAAAGAGAAGGAAAGATGGGCAGTCTATGGTGGGTAGTGATGTACTTGTGGCCCTCTGACAAGCTTCAGTGATACATTTCCAAACCGTTCAATCTTGGGACAGGCTCAATCATGTCTGCAAAATAAGCAGGAGGAGAAAAACAGTGCCAACAGTAGTGTGAAGGTGAAGGACCACACATGAATATTTTATGGCCACGGTACTGCCACTGTAGGAATAATTGTACACGAATAATCTAAGGCCATGGTACTGCCACTGATGGAATATTTATGCATGAATAATCTAAGGCCATGGTACTGCCACTGATGGAATATTTATACATGAATAATCTAAGGCCATGGTACTGCCACTGATGGAATATTTATACATGAATAATCTAAGGCCATGGTACTGCTGCTGATCAAATAATTATACATGAATAATCTAAGGCCATGGTACTGCCACTGATAGAATAATTATACATGCACAATCTAAGGCCATGGTACTGCCACTGTAGTAATAATTATACACAAATAATCTAAGGCCATGGTTCTGCCACTGATAGAATATTTATACATGAATAATCTAAGGCCATGGTGCTGCCACTGATAGAATAATTATACATGCATAATCTAAGGCCATGGTACTGTCACTGTAGTAATAATTATACACGAATAATCTAAGGCCATGGTACTGCCACTGATGGAATATTTATACATGAATAATCTAAGGTCATGATACTGCCACTGATAGAATAATTATACATGCATAATCTAATGCCATGGTACTGCCACTATAGAAATAATTATACACGAATAATCTAAGGCCATGCTACTGCCACTGTAGGAATAATTATGCATGAATAATCTAAGGCCATGGAACATATTATCATGGAACCTATAAACAAAGACATTGGCAACCTTCAAACACTGGAACCCACCCAGTGTGGATTCGTGAAGGGCCAATCTTGTCTCTTGAACCAGATTGGCTTATTTGAATCAGTCTCCAAAGCTGTGGCTGAGGATAAGGCATAGCCAAGGCCTTAGACACCATCCCCCACTCTGGAATCATAGATAAATTTACTAAGCTGGGCATTAATTCCTATGTCACTCGATGGATTACCAACTGGCTTAGTGACAGAACCCATACTGTAAAAGTAGCTGACTCCAAATGCAGCTCCAGAAAAGTGACAAGTGGAGTACCTCAGGGTTCAGTCCCGGGACTGCTCTTGTTTGGCATTTACTTCTCTGAAGTACAGGCCAACACTAAGGGACTCTGGCTAACAAAGTTTGTAGATGACTGCAAACTGGGAGCCATTATTGAATCCCGAAATTATGTGGATATTCTACAAAAGGGCCTTACAGAAACAGATGCTTGGTGCCAGAGCTATGGGCTCAAGCTCAAGGCCAAGACATGTATTGTTATACCCTTTGGGAAAAAACATGTACCCATGAATTACCACATAGGTGGCAGTACACTAAACACCAAAAGTGTGATAAGAGACTTAGGGACACAGGTGGACAGTGGTCTCAACTTCGATAACCACATTGCAACAAAAGTCAGGAAATCCTTCTATGTGGCACACCTCATCAATAAGGGATTTTCATCCAGAAAAAAAGAGGTCATTGTCCCACTGTACTCATCCCTCATTAGACCCATTATAGAATACAATGCCCCATTTGGTATGTACTTCGCAAGACATCTGCAACAACTGGAAAGGCCGGAGAAATACCTCATTAAAAGAATCACAGGCCTAAAGCAGATGCCCTATGCTGACCATCTAAAAAAAACTCCAGCTATATTCTGTGGCATATCATCTACTCAGAGGCAATCTTTGCTTAACAGAAAGGTCATGTCAAAGCCAGAGCTGTTGGACATGCTACACTTAAAGAAATCCCAATCCCTCAGAGCCACGTGCTCCAGAGATCTAAACCTTGTCATCACAATGAACAAAACTTGCTGGAGGGATAGGTTCCTGACCCAGAGACTCCCCAGACTCTGGAATAGACTGCCCATACATGTCAAGCAGAGCACCTCTTTGGCCCACTTCAAAAGGAACCTTGATGATTGGATGGGAGATAGGAAATTCACCACAGGGATCACATCATTCTCCCTGCTAGACAGGGGTCCAGGGAAGTAAATATTGTGGGAAGAAATAGCCAGGGAATTGTTATGCCTAGGCTTGTATAGGCCCTAGGGCAAATAGCCTAGTACCAACCTATGAACCTATAAGGCCATGGTACTGCCACTGATGGAATAATTATACATGAATAATCTATGAACATGGTACTGCCACTGATGGAATAATTATATATGAATAATCTACGGCCATTGTACTGCCACTGATGGAATAATTATACTTGAATAATCTACAGCTGTGGTACTGCCACTGATGGAATAATTATACATAAATAATCTTAAAGGCCTGATGGAATAATTTATATATGAATAATCTAAGGCCATGATACTGCCACTGATAGAATAATTATACATGAATAATTGAAAAGATCATGGTACTACCACTGCTGAAATAATTATACATGAATAATATAAGGCCATGGTTCTGCCACTGATGGAATAATTTATACATGAATAATCTAAGGCCATGATACTGCCACTGGTGGAATAATTATTTATGAATAGTCTACAGCCATGGTACTGCCACTGATGGAATAATTATATAGTGAACTGGTGGATGATGTCAATATTTGGATAGCTGTTAGCTTGAATATGTAAAAGGCCTGACTTTGAGCAGTTTAATTCCTCACAAATTTCTGGCCATTTCCTTGTGACTTCCTTAATATTTTCACTAAAAGACTTTGTTGGGAATTAAGAGAAATGTTTCAAATTGTGTTTGTATTCATTAGCAGTCACTTTCCATTTGTTGACTATATTTAGGCTGTTGTCTTCTTTTATCCTGCTTAAAATTATTTGTTTATATGTAATATGTGGCATCTGCAAGTATGACTACCTTAACTTATGAGTTTTAAATAAAGTCTGCAGTTTAACACACTGCATAATTCTTCCCTTATCTATCTACCATAGGTTTATATGAAATAGACAATCAGAATTATCCCAATTTCTCCAATAACCAGGTTCCACTTAATCAAAAACTCTTGGATGTGCAATAAGCTTTTCCATTATGATCTTTTGTTTAGTTGTGGCCCCATATGAAGACTTTATGCACCATCTGGTGTTCCCAACCCCTTCCATTCCCAAAAGCAACCTTTTATCTAAATGTATGGTTTCCAGTTAATCCATAGATTGTATAAGTGCATTTCATTCTTTTGAATTCTGATTTATGACATTAAATTTTGTAAGGACAAAAGTCAAAAGCAATGTACAGTTTGTTAATGAGATGCTTAAACTTTCATTTAAAGATGCCTCTATGCCTGGCTATTGCTTTCTGCTGAACAGCTGAAGAACTTTCCCTAGTCAGTGTTTCTTCCTCACTTTTGGTAGATGATTTTTCCAGGTCCTCTGTATTTCTTTTTTTCCTGGCATCCACGCAGTACACTTACTAGCCAGTTACTGAAATTTACCCATAAACACAAGTCTACTGGCCTTATCTGCTGAGATTCTGTTTTCACACTGGGAGAGCTAAATTAAGCTGTTACTCAATGTGCAGCCATCTTGGAAGTCTCAACACTATGTCTAAATCTTCTTTTTCTTTCGGCATTTCCCAGTTAGGGGTTGCCACAGTGGAACTCCGGTCCGCTAATGATTGGCAGTAGATTTTTATGGTGCCGAGGTGCCAGCCTGATGCCCAACCTTCAATGAAGGCATGCCCATTCACGCATGTCTTTCAAATGCCACTCGGCCGCAGGGAGGACATGCAGACAGAAGGTGCTCCAGCAAAGAATCGAATGGGAGAACCTCTTGCTATGAGTTGACAATGCTACCGCTGCACCTCCGCAGCTTATACCTCTATGTCTGGATAGACATTGCATATCAATTAAGATGAATGGTTGCATAATGGTTATTATTATAGTTATTATGTCTTAAATATAATTGCAAGCTAAGATTTGGACATCCCCTTACTCTCTTTGTTATTTCCAAATTCCCTGTGTCCCTCAACTTTAAGCTGCATACATTAATTTCTTCCCATTCCTATTGAGTGCTGCTTAGTCTGATTAGTTCCCTTAATTGCTTGTGCAGTTATCTCTTACCATTGCCCTTCTGTTTTCACAGATGCAATTAGCTTACCTAATTAACAATCAGATAAGTAAAATAAGTAATCATGCCAACTTTTCAAATTTAGACCTTCATTATATATAAAATGCAATGCTATGTCAGGTTTTTTTTTAAATCTATGTTTCTCCTCACCTCAGCTAAGAGATGCTTGGAAATTTAGGAAAAGGGATCCACAAACCACATGGATATTAAATAAGGACAAACTACCTGCAAGGTGCTTATCAACTCAGCAAGTTATTATCCAGACAACGTGAAGTGTAGCTGAAGTCAAGCTAGGAGACAGGGGGCAGCATTTGCCATGATGCTTGGAGAGTAGTAAATGGCATTTAATACAGCATTAAAAAAAATCATTGAATGTGTTGATTTTTGAGGGTCTATATTAGTACCGCGAAACTGCAGTTTGGCAAACACCAAGAAATTGACATGTAAATAGTGAAATCCGAAAAGCACAAAAGGCCACTTCCATGAATTTTTTCACAGGGAAACAATTTGCTTGGCCATTATCAGGAATTTGCCCTTTTCTCCAATTTAGAGTGATCTTGCAGTTGGTATATTTGATCGGGGGTGTGGGGGTTGAAGCCCCTCCACTTGATTAGGGTTTGAAAGTTTGTTTTCCATTTGGTCGGCCAAGCAAATTTTTTCCCTGTGAAAAAATTTGTGGAAGTGGCAGTTTGTGATTTTAGGATTTTGCTGTTTCTGTGTTGACGTCTTGGTGTTAGACAAACTGCAGTTTCGAGGTACTAATATAGATCCGATTTTTGATGTAACTGCACCAGCAAACTACAGCACCATGGTGCATTGTTTGGCATTGTACTGTGTACCCCAAAATATTATAGCTGTCTCATTGTACAGTGTCAAGCCATAAAGCATTTTCACCTCCTGCTTGGCATTGCCAGATGCATTTTTTAAACAATACTCTTTATTAAGCCAACAAAAAAATCATAAAACAATACTGAATCACAGGTTTCATGTTAGTCAATCAATATTCATCAAAGAATCAGTTCTAACTATAACAGTTATTATTACATGAAACATAAAAAATCCTTATTAGGGAGACATCATTTATGGCTTATGTTATCCTGAAACAGTTAAATTAAATTCAATTATATTAAACATGTTATATTGGATGTAATATTAGCATTGTTTTTACAAAATGACTGTCTATTCAGTGTTAATTTCTTCATTAAATATAAAAAAAACAAGACAAAGTGATGTATTAAGAGAAAAAAATCTACCCAGATTCTACCTCACAGCTTACTGACCATTACTCTAGTAACATAAATTGTAACCTGCTATCATGTTATAGGATGACTTATGATCACTAAACATAGGCTTACCCATACAATTATCCATGTTTAATCTTCCTCTATAAAATAAATTGATCAACCGTCAGTTTAAACAATATTATTCTCATTGGATACAATTCACTTAAAACTATCATGGTTATCTTGAGTGATGCTAAGTCAGCACACAGGTAAGATATACCTGGTCTACTGCAATAAAACAGCTTAATGATGGAAACTCACATCCTGTACTCCCCCTTCAATTCAGTCTAGTTATACCTTACCGAATAATCAAACTGAATCTCAGTTTATCATTGCCATATTATACTCAGTTAACAAATAAACAGTCTCAACCACATTTGTTGGTATTAATTTACTTCTGTTCTTGGTCATAGCTATCCAAATAATAGGCACACTTCTCCAAAAAATATTATAGCTTACCCATCTGATTAATCAAAAATTAGACCATACTACTAAAACTCTTTTAAGTATATCAGTTGCCTTACTTGTTTGGAATGGCAAAGACTGCCACACCCCATGCTATATCAATGCTTATAGCCTCACAGGATATTCTTGAAAATAAAAAGCGTTAAACCCAAATGTTACTAAGACAGATCTTTTCACTTTCATCTTTGAGTCATTCTATCCCTTCTGTTTTCTTTTCTCTAGCTCATACATTTTTACATGAGTATATTTACAAGGTATCCCAAAGCAGGTAAATCCACCTAACATTTATATACAGTATAGTCATCAAAATTATATAAAAGTTTCTGCCATTTTTGCATACATTTTAAAAGTCCCCTTACATATATTCAGCAGTTGCATACCAATCATTTACTTTTCCCTTATAGTTATAAAAAATACCCATAGCTAATTTCAAATATAATTTTCAGGGGGTACTGAAAGACAACAAAACTTCCCTAACTTCATAACAAGTTTCTGTAGTCCCTATAAAGTATCTGCAGATAACTACTGCTATTTGAACATTCCAGTCTGATCATAATAAATGCCTGTGATTCTGTAATTTATTTTATTTATCATTTGTTGAACGGGAAAGTCCGACTAGAACATAGCATATTTTTAGTGGAGGCCTGGAGAGAAATGCTTCAGACACATGTCTTTGGAATATGGGAGGAAACAGGAGTACCTGGAAAAACCCCACATGACCACAACGAGGACATGCAGACTCTTGTTGTGAAGCGACGATGTTAACCACTGCACCACTGAGCTACCAATAAGATATAATACCATAATGGCCAATAAGGAAACTAACCAATAAGTATATAAATGTTTTCTTGCCCAAGTATCAATAACTAAATGAAACAATAATACATTTTTAGTTTCTGTGTCAGATGTTCACAAACACATCATCATAAAACTTCACGTTATACCTATATAGCTAAATGAAATACAGTACGAAAGTTTACATCTATCCCACTTGACTTATGAATGTGATATATCCTTAGAAATACCTATGTATTTCAATCTAGTTTTTTACTATGGCAAACATTATTAATAATTCCTCTTACTAATGCAATACTTAGGATCGCTTACAAATACAAAATGAGAGTCCAAATATTTTTTAGAAGCTTATGTAGCATGAAGACAAATGTAACATTTTTTCCTAAGTAGAAACATTTGGCCTAGACAAATTATTCAGACTTCCAGATTGATGACTGACTACTAAAATAAAGTGATGTTTGTTTCTGGTATCATTATTCAAAGATTCAAGTAGGTGTTTAGCTATTAAAACCAAACAATGCATTAGCTCTTGTATTTCCAAAGCATTGGTGGCCATATATCTTCAAATGTACCTGCATATCGCTACACATTACATTACACTTACTAATATCAGTATTTAAACCTCATATTCATAATACACTTACAGTTATTGATAGATTCATACTTAAAATCCAGCCATTTCTTTTTTCAATCTTTAAGTAGTCCATTGACAAATTTAACAAATAGTCCTACTGAACAACATTTCATCTTGTTTATATTATTCATTTTTTACAAATGGATGTTCAAATATAACAGTAGTCGAGTCAAGCATGGTATTCTAGCTTATATGGACTTCAGTCTATTGAATTCAAATAACATTAATAGCAAAAGTCTATATGCATACAAAGCCCTACTGGTTTAAACATTCATGCTTACAGTGTAGTCAGGATCTGTTGAAAAAATATCCAATATTGGCAATATACATTTTGCATACTTGAATTTGGCATCCAGACCACCGAAAAGAAACCCACACATCCATAAAAATGTTATATTTGGTAGTCAAAGCTATGTCAAGCAAGCATATACAAAGTATTATATTGATATTTCAAGTTTGTTGTGAAGGTTGTATAAAGAATCCCATACTTGTCTTATCCCCTAGAGATACACACATTCAAGTACAGCTTAAAAAAATCTCGACTATTAAGTAAATAGATTTATTTTAGCCTCCATCTTGTACCATTTCAATCTAAATATAACTTTCTGTCTCTCAATTTTATGTCTAACGCAAAGAAAATCAAGTCTTTAATGACTTGTGAATCAGAACCAGTCATATAATATAAACATTTAAAGTCTTTAAAACTGTAGGCTCGTTGTCAGCAAACATGTAATCAATATGTATGAAAATTAGCTAAAATTATCATGGGGCAACAGTAAGAAGTCTACAGCTTATGGCCAGCATCATTTCAGAATTGATATACTTGTCCTTTTTTAAAAGACTATACCCATTCAATTGCATGTATTCAGAAACATTAACAAAAACCTATTAAGTCTGTATGTGTAGTTTTATATTGAATTTCTATAACACTAGTGTCAAAAATGCCCAGCTGTTACAATCAACATTCAAAAAAATGATGCAAAAGTCGTAACAGTGCCTTTATAACTGTATTACCCAAATACTTATATATTTTTAAACAGTAATGAAGTATAATTTTTTGCATATGAAGGAAGCAGATACCTAATCATTGTGAGAGACTTATACTTTCCTTGCTGATTTTCTCACTCATTCATTCATTCATTCATTCATTCATTCATTCATTCATTCATTCATTCATCCATTCATTCATTCATTCATTCATTCATTCATTCATTCTTCAGCACTACTCTAGGTAAGGCAGCCCATATGTAAACTGTTCACTTTCCCCAACGTGAATCTTAATATATCTCCCATGTCTCTTTCAGTCTTGTTAAAACTGGCTTTGCATTCATGAATTCATTCATAACACTCAGGGGAAAAAAAAGCACCTTAATTACAGCCAGAACATTTAGATTGTATACTTCGCTTTGGCTCTTATTTTATTCAAAAATTGTTACCTTTACTGAACAGACTTATCTAAGTATTATGTCAGAATAATAATAAAAAATACAGGACAGCCCTCAAGAGTCTACTTCTTACCTCACTGTACCAATTGTCCCGAAATCTTCCCATTCCCATAGTAGATTTCCCCTCTACAAAGAAAGTGACAGCCCGTTGCCTTTTCATTACCCAAAATGGATTTATACATCTAGTCATCCAGTCCACAGCTGTATCTTGGATTTGATAAACTACAAAAAAATAAAATAAAAGAACATTCTTCACCCTCTAACATACCACTTACTCACAATTTCTCCCTGTTACTTTATCTTGCAAATTGTCTAATTGGTGATCTATATAAACTATATTTCCAAACATAACTTAAAGTTTTATCTTATATTTTCTTAGCAGGCTGATTTAAAAGAGCCACAAATTTCACTCACAACATAACAGCGGTTCAACTTGCACAACTCCAAATGCTTTTTATACTCACCTAACCAGCTAAAAGCTTCAAATCATGCTAACATGCCTTTGGTGACTCTCATTGTAGTTTGAACAGTACCACTGGTAGGATATGAGTCCATTTCGTATGTTCCCCTTTCTCCCCTATCACAACTTTGTCTTCAGATTTCTCCTTACCTATGACCATCATCTAAAAAACTACACCTTTGGATTGCAGTATTGCAGTACTGACAATTTCACCACAAAGAAACAACTTTGGCTTATATGTTTTTTTTTTTAAATTTCAAACCTAACAACTTGGGAAAATGGGAAAAAGTGTCCATTTGCTAAGTACCACCAGCTTTATACAATGTACTTTTTTGATCATGCATGCCCCTTCGGAGATGCTAATATGTTTAGCCTGTGATGATCTAGTAAGCAGTTTCATCACATGCCATCTAGGAATTATAAATTATGATTTATTGTTGATGCACACCTAGCTGCAACTAAGCCTTGAGATAACTTATCTTTCTCTGAATCAGTCTCATTGACTATTATAGCATGTCTTCTACATCTGAGTAAATATATGTAAAACAATGTTACAGTTCATTCATTATTTAGACTGAGCTAAATATTGATTTCAGTGTGACTATGATGTTTAAAATCAACAAAAAAAATGAAAAAATTAAAACAATGTCTTGAGGTTTCTGTTTATTGCACATAACTGAAATATGATGCTTCCATCAAGTTCTTCTGTTATCCGTAGCGAAGCCCTTTACTCAGAACCTTTATCAGTAAATTGGGAGTGAGGGGCATGGAAGAGTCAATTACCATTTTGATCATGACAACAATTGTGTAATAGATTAGGCAATCTGAACTGTTGTGTGGAGTTCTGTGTTCCCTGCATGGTTTGCATTCTGTATTTCCTTTGGCCTGTCCCCTGCGTCATAAGGCACATTTTTAGATGAACATATTCCTCAGCTCTAGACATAATGTATCCTCTACTTCTTATAAAATTGGATTGAATATCCATCCATTGACAACCCCTTTTCACATTTCTTTCACATGGGGTTGGGGTGTCACAACTCACCAAAATAATCCCAAAGGATCTAAAGCAACGAGGCCTCACCCACTATACCTCTACATTTTGAGTCTGTGTGGCATATTTTTTTTCTGCTATGTGTGTGTGTGTGTGTGTGTGTGTGTGTGTGTGTTTGTGTCTGTATATGTTTGCGTGTGTGTGTGTGTGTGTGTGTGTGTGTGTGTGTGTGTGTGTGTGTGTGTGTGTGTGTGTGTGTGTGTGTGTGTGTATGTGTGTGTGTTTGTGTGTGTGTGGGGGGGTGCATGCATTTTCCTTATGATGAATTATTGTACTTCATGTGATCTGGATAACTATAAGACTTCTGTTGCTCAAAGTGAGTAGCTTGTTATGTTCTTCTCTCGATAACATAAATTAAATAAAGCACCCATTGTTCCACATCTGGAATGGAATCGCTTTCATCTGAATTAATGAAAATATCAGCTATTCGACTAAGTCACCTTTCCTTTTACCTGGCATAGGCTTTTCTAAGGAGACAGAGAAATATGACCTATCTGTAATAAAACACACTGCCCTCTTCCTGTGTTTGAAAACTGAAGACTGTCACCCTTGTTTTTTAATCTAGGGGTAGTGTCCTGCCCTAACATTTTGCACTACATTGAAAAGGCACAGTAATCATGACTCCTGGACAATATATTGTTCTTTCATCATTACCATCCAGATGTCATTCATATGCTTCTATCCTCACATCTGTTTAACTACTTCATCTACAGAAACAGATACAGTCCCACAAGTTGGTTCTGGAATTGCTTTCTCAATGAGGGCATGCCCAGTGAGCTCAGCAATTCTTCAAGGTACTCCTTTCACCTATCAGCAATGACAGCAGCTAAGGTTAACATTTCTCCATCTTTGCTGAGAACAGACTAGGCAATGTTAACTACATAACCATTCATTACCTGATGGTTTACCAGAATTTGTCATAAGAAAATGGATTTTGAACTGCTCTGGCAAACCTTTTCTGTATTCATGGCTTTACAACAGCAGTTGCCATACAGCTCATGCCTTCCTGGCCTGTCAATAGCAGACATATCTGAGGACCACCTTTTTAATGTTGCATGGAAGGTCTCTCTCATTAACGTAATGCCTTCCTCACTATTTATGGCAGCTCTTCAGATTATTTTGCTAATGTATTAGCCAGTCTAGCTGTAGTCTCCTTCATTTCCAGGTCTGGGACAGACATTCATTTTATATGAAACCTTTAGCTGATGTAAAAATGTCAAGTTCATTGAGATTGTCCAAGATCGTTTTTTTTTTACCTCTGATGGAATACCAAATCATATAGTAAATGTAGAGTTCATTTAAAAAAAAACAAGCTGCTTCACCTTAACAGAGAGAGAGAGAGAGATAGAGAGAGAGAGAGAGACCAATGGCCCTACAAAGAAGCCTCCTTTCTCTATTTACTATGGAAACTTTGTAACCTGATGATGAACTGTCTGTCTGGTCTATTTTGATTAGGACACTCAGTGGCAATTGTATAGAATTACACTGTTTTAATTGTACAAGGCAACTGGGATTAAGAGGAACTAGTCTAGGTCAGGTTGCTTCATGCCTTCAGTAAATCTAGAAAGTGAATATTGTTGTGGGAGCTTCTGTTCTTCAGTCCACCTGCCTTCATTGTAACTGACATATTCTTGAGTAATATATTTTATCTGATTGCTGGCAGGTACAAGAATTTTAATGTTTCAAAGCAAATCTTCCTGAAATTGACAGAAAAGTTCAGTAAGGTCCCCCACTGTAGGACAGAGCTCTTCTAAATTGTCTATTATGTTTGCTGATATATTGGAGGATCACTTATAATCCTATGAGATGGACTGATTATAAATACTGAAATTCATATCAGTGGATATGAATTTAACACATAAGTTACATCTCTAAGATTAAGTTGATTTACTTTTTTTGACAAAGAGACTAAAGCATAAGACACCCATCCATACCTTTCAATCGTACCTCATTACGAGGAATGTACCTCATTTGGATTCTTAAAAAGTTCATGTTCCTCGAAGTTCTACATTGAAAAGGTCTGTCACGCATTCAGTGTTAGGAATTTTTTAACTGTTATCCATGGTAAATAGAAAAAAATCATATTGATTCATTAAAACATTTTTTTATAAGTAAAACTAGCATACTTTAACCATTCTATGACTTTCCTAGTTGAAGTTGTTAGTAAGCCTTTAGTGGCTGTTCCGCATTTTGTCCATTTGTTCCATGTTATGAGGGCTAGTGTTCCTCATTTTGGAGATGGAAGGTTGAGAGCTATGCCCCCATGTTGAAAGACCCTGCACTGTAACCTTCCCCTCTAGTATATTGTAATGACTAAAGCCTACTCTAAATCAGTGGCAGGTCCGCTGCACTTAAATATCAGTGACAAAAATGACAAGGTCACAGCATTTCATGCTTGGAATTAAATATTTTCAGCCTGACATTTTCTGCCTCACTCTAAAACCTGAGTGTAACAGTCTAATGGATATAATGGCTTTACAGCTGACTTCACTCAGAAGTATTCAAGCAAATTAGCCATAATACTTCCATCCAACTAACCTGTAGTTAATATGGAAAGAAACAACAGTGTCATAAAACTCGCAGCTAGAAAGGAAACATGTCATCAGAAACTCGACATCAAATCCAACTAAGCAAGTACTGAACCAGCAAAGGTATCTGGGACTGCTTTTAGATCAAAGACTGTCATTCTAAAGTCATGTAGGATTTATCAGTTCAAAAGGAATGCATTACTTAAAATACCATACAGCATGCTGCAAATTGCTATCAGCAGATGCCACAATAGTTATTGCTGTGTTTCATTTCTGAATGTTGAATATGCAATACTCATTATTTCCCCCTTATCTGGATAAAATATGTAAGATATGACAGCAGACCACCTTTATATTTCAAAATATAATTACACTTTTACATGGTAAAATTGTATTTATTGAGTTCTAGGACATGAGTTACGCAAATGTCCATCAGGTACTGTTTCAGTTAATAACACTCTTTCCAATAGCGAATTGGCAGTGAACACAGTAACACAGAATTTGAACTTGAAAGACCGTCTTTTTTCATTCAACAATAACAAAAAAGATTTATTTCAAGATAATATTGAACAGACTAATGTTACTAGTCAATCTGACAACAATTTAACTATGGCTTCATTGGAAGAAGGTATTAAGGATTTAGAAAGTAAATTATTAAAGATAAAAAATGTGTGTGTGTGTGTGTGTGTGTGTGTGTGTGTGTGTGTGTGTGTGTGTGTGTGTGTGTGTGTGTGTGTGTGTATGTTTTCTGAGATGTACAGGCCCTGCAGGGACTGGAATTGGATTTTTTTTTACTGTTGCTATGTGGATATTTATAAATATACTTCGCATAAGGCATATATCACACTTACACAAATCAGAATTATTTGTAAGAAGTTTTTGTGACTTTTTCCTATGTAGCTGCTAGTCAACAAGCCACTACTGTGATCACTGTCATCTATGTGTTCCCCTGTGTGGTACAAAGCACATTTGAGATGCAGCCATATCCAGCAGACCTCAGGTTTTCCCTTTCTATACCAAGTTGTGTAAAGTTTTATAGTTTCTTTTAAGTCATTATTTCCTTCTGATGTTTTTTATTTTTTTCACAATAAATATGACTGCTGTTCATTAACAAGTGTATTGGGACAATATATATATATATATATATATATATATATATATATATATATATATATATATGTGTGTGTGTGTGTGTGTGTGTGTGTGTGTCCGCCAGCTGAGACACATGGAACATTAGTGTAATATTATATCCTATGGACAGCATCTCAGGATGAGAGCTAGCTCCACAAAATGTGCTGTACTGCAGTGTTAGTAAGAGGTTAGGGAGGTAAAATTCTGGTGGGCGAAGACAGCTCCTAAATATTTTTGATTTTTCACAGCATCATGGAGTACCTGGTGTTTGTCTAATAACTACCCCACCTGCTGAATCATTGACACTGCACTTTTTGTACATTTTTATTCTTTTGATGACAATTTGGTAGTAGTGAAGGAGGTGGAAGACAATAGGAGTATATAATCAGCTGGCAACAGGGATTAGAGAATGTAAGCAACAAAGAAATGATGGATGGTAAGGTCCTGACAGAACATTGATGCACACCTTCTATCAGATGATGCATGTTTACATAGTTTCATCAGCTTCAAGGTATCATTGTTGTTTGATTTCTTTACATTATTTTTATATTTCAAGTTATTAACCTGAATTTTTGGATTTTCAGTAGAAAATGCATTGAAGAAAAGGGCTAGTTTATGCAGTCTTTGAGTTACTAAACATATTAACTATTAAGAAGCAGTGATGGGAAAGTAGTTTTTGTCTGGATAGTACAGTCAGCTTCAAAATTACTTTGTAAGTTCATTAATTTAGGATATGTGTAAACCTATGACCACTATCTGTGATACTAAATTTGCTTAAGCCCTGTAGTGAAACAGGTATCTTTTTTATTATCTAAAGTAATTTGATGACTTCTATACTTAATACATGCTGTATATTTGTCTGTATTAAAATAATTGTACTGTTAATGCAGATTTATATACAGTATACAGCACTGTCCATAAAGCATGATGTAGTGATAAAACATTTCTTGTAGACATTTTATTGTATGTGTGATATATGCTTGGCTGACTTGTCATCAAAAAACATTTTTTCATAGGAGCCTTTTCCTGAAGAATACAAACCAGTGAAAAATATTTGTGAATATTTCATGTCTAAACCAAATCCGTGACTGATTTTGACATTTTAAGGCTGAATTAACAATGAACATTTTGCTATGGAAACTGTATTTGCATAGAACAGTAAAACTAATGCCTCAGCAAAAGTAATGATCCAGCTTTTTCATCAGCCAGAACAATGCTTTCTTTCATTGATATGCCTAGTGGTATGTATGGAACGAAGCTGCCACAATTCACAGTTCTTCTCCAAGTACTTCACCGCAGATTGTTGCCCACTCAAAATTGAAGACCTCATAACACTAGAAATTCCTATAAACGTCTGCAAACATACTTGTATACTTCTTTTGGGAGTGAAATGTATTAAAATCAGTTGATAGTCTGACAAAACATGGTAGTACGCTTACACATGAAGGCATCTGCTATCTCAGTGCCTTGTTTACATAACATATAACAAAGAACAGATGGAGATGAAAGCAAGCTAAAACTAAAATATCAAGTTGGTTAACTGAGGAAAAGGTATGTGTTTTACATATTTTAATTAACATTAATCAATAACAGGTTAAGAATCTGTCAGTCTTTTCCATTTGCTCTAAGTAATATTTAATTATAGCTTCTTTTGTGGAAAACTCATTGTTAAAACAGTAGGACGGCTTTACATATGAGAGCATTGCTTTTCATTATATAATCACATTTTAGATGCTGGAACATGTGTGTGATCTTTTTTAACAGAATGTGAACAAAATAACTGAATAACAGTCAAGAAAATATACTCCAGTTAATTAAGACGGCACCCACAGATGTTAAATGTCAAAATTATCTCTTACATATCTCTTACTCACGCTGCTATTAGTTAAGTATAAAGTTGTTTATATGACTGTGACATGCTGAGAACTTTAAAGTAAGTGCTTACCCCTGAAAGATGAAAGGAGAAAAATAGAGGAGTCATCTCATGTCTGCCAGTATCTTGACTGCATTTACTACAATATTACTGTAGTATACAAATAACCTTTTAGTAGTTACAGCAAACAATATTTTGACGTACAATGTAATCAGGAAACCAGCCACTGAAAATTGGAATTATAGAGACTTCAGCACTCAGTACTGTTTTATATAATTGTTTATGAAGGCCTCATTTTTAATTTAACTTCTTGAAATTTAAATGGAGCCCCCAAACTAGACTTATACAGCAAGTATGTTACATAAAGTCTAGGTTGGGGGCTCCACTGGGGACTGCCAGCACATCATTACTTCATAGAAATAATTATTTTTTAATGGAAGCATGCATATTCTGCTGATGCATTCTGCTTATATAGGATATGTTTTGTATAAGCAGGAGTATTTTAAATGAACAATAATAATACAAGGCTACACTTTTCTTGTAAAAGCTTTGATAGATGATGACAGCTAGTAATTAAATGATTTGAAAGCATTTTTTGCAGACAGAAAGTCTCTGTATAAAACTTCATGCTTAATATGGCAAAAATATCTGACATGGCTTAGTGGGAAATCACTTTGGCTATGGTGTGCAGGGTCCTGGGTTTGAGCCTTGCAGAGGCTTGTTCATTAGTGGGGCCAGTGACACAATGGATAATGTCTCTGACTAGAGATCAGAAGACTGTAGGTTCAACTCCTGTCTAGCTCAGTAGTGGATGGGTGGCTTAATGGCTAAGGTGTTTGCCTTACAAACACAAGGTGCAGGGTTTGAGTCTCACAAGGGATAACTGGCTAGGCTTAAAATGGCTTGCAGGGACAGTTAACCTAGTACTAACCTATGAATAACAGGAAGCTGCCATCAGGAATTCAGAAGTAATCTAAAAGAAGGGGAATTTATAAATGCAGTGGCACTTTTCAGAAATATTTAAACATTTTTTGAAAAGAAAAAAATTCTTAATCTGATTTAACAAGCCCAACCAAAAAGCATTGAAAAAAATGTTACATAAGGAAACAGAAAAGAATACATTTTGCAAAAGGTCAGCAAAGGACAGTGTGTAAACTAAGCATGAAAAAGTTAACATGGAAGAAAAATGCTCTGAAGAAGAATAAATACAAAACTTGGAAGGAATAGATATCACCTAGTCCATCTCTCAGTGCTGACTGTTAGAATTCAGATAGTCATGTAGAAAGTAGTCTTGTAGTGTTTATAAATGTGGGTTTGTCTCTTTACATTTTTATGGGTAGTATCTAAAGTAATTTGGTGAATGTTTTGTGCATTCCCAGCAGTAGTGGTTGTGTGTAGTGTAGTGTAAGGCAAGTTAAAGGTATATGCCCTCTTCCCCACTGTAGTGTGATCCTGGAGTTAGTATATATAATTGGGGTGGGGTGGGGGGCACAGCTCTCCAAACTGGGGAGTTTGGGGGGCATAGCTCCCCCCACCTATATTGGTTGTACATTGTCCCGTTTCTGTTAAGAGGGTAAGTAAGCAGTTTTTAAGTTCTGGAAAGGGTTAGTTATTGGTGTTCTAAGTGTGCTTGTCTATGGTTTAAGATTTAGTATGTTGAAAGTCAGCATTGTAAGCTATTGGTGAAATGGGAGTTGGTCAAATGAGTTGTGAATCAAATGAAATTTAGGTCAATTGGGTGTCAGTCAAATGAGTTTTAGGTCAAGTGAAGTAGATCCATATATATATATATATATATATATATATATATATATATATATAAATAAACAGTGAACTAATGTAAAGATTCTCACATACAAACATGAATCAACTGACTCATTTTTGAATTATTTATAATATGAATGTAAATGGTCATGAATATTTAAATAACTGCATACTTTTACATTTAAATTCATCTGTACCATCTCCTCCAAAGTAGATACATTTAGAATGAGGTGTCATTCTTCCTGGCATATGAGCAGATTATCATTTTCTTCTTATTTGTAAAACAGGTCTGAAATGTAATTTATTTGTAATATGTGTCTTGTCTCATCATTATAAATTAAATTGTTCCTAGTACACAGAATGACCATGGTTTTAGGTTAGGCAGACCTGTTGATCCTACTGTAAACATTTGAATCAGATGCTAATTAGATAAAAGCAATGTCTTTCAGCTTTTCCCGGTTAGGGATTGCCACAATGGATCACCGGTCAGCAGATTGATTGTCAGTGGAGGTTTTACGGTGTTGAGTTGCCAGCCCAGCTCTCAACCTTCGCTGAAGCCACACACATACACACATGCACCTACCTGCATGTCTTTAAAATTCCCTTGAACACAGGCATGCAAACTCTGACAGAAGGTGCTCCATCCAAAAATCAAACCGGATAACCTGTTGCTGTGAGGCGACAATGCTAAACGTTGCACCACCGTGGCAATTAGATGACATACCTAAATATTATACATGTTTATATAGTCTTTTTTCTAACCTCCTTAATATCATTCTATGTTTTATTGAATTTATTCTCAGTAGTTACTGATACAAAAACAGATAATGGGAACTCTGATACATTTAAAAAAGAAAAAAGAGAAAAAAAATGCTAAGGGGAAAGGAAAGAGAAAGAAAAAAGATAAGAGAGAGAATCCCTTTTTCATTTCCCTCAGATAGTTGCTTTGACTGTCTACTATCCATACATAAACATAAGTGTACAACTCATAGATCTCCACTACATTAAATACTCTCTGTGGAGCTCTGTTATGCTCATTTTTTATAAGCACTAAGCAAGTCAGATAGTGAAGGATAGCCTGGTAAGTTTTTATGTTATTCAATGAGGAATTTTCTAATTCCATGTATTCAACTGAATTATATTGTTTAGTTTATGGTTTTAACTTCTTCTTACCTTTTGTCATGCCTGAATTACTAACTGTTGAACTTCAAATATTATAGGAGGCATTTTGTTATTGCATTTCTGATATTTACTTATTATGATGATTATTCTTTTGACTTAACTTATTTATTTGTTTATGGATTTTTAACCTTGATATCTTTAAATATTAATTGCTTAAACAATCCAAGTAAAAGATCAAACTGGCTTTATTATTTAAATGCACATAAGGCAGATGTTCCATTTCTTCAAGGAACCTATTCCAAACATACAGTCAAAGATATTTGAAATCCCAGTAACTATTTAATATTGGCACACTCTTCATTTAAAAGATAAAGAAGAGGGGTAATGATACTGTGGAAAAAAATGTAATATCTCTACATGGTCTTTTGACCCTTGTAGTCATAAAATATAACAACAGATTATGGACTTTAGTAATCATTATTAGTTCCAAGAAATGGGTCTAAAAGTAATGAAAACAATCTAGATATCATTGTTAATGAATGTAAAGATAATTTAATAATAGGAGGTGACTTGCCCACTAGATAATTCGGACATCAGTAATGAAAGGAAGATAAGAATGACTTCAACGGCAAAAATGCTCAAACATCAAATAGAGAACTTTAATTTAAAAGATGCATTTAATTTGAAAGACCCCAAAATCACTATTTTTCATACATTATTCCTTTAAATACACAACACAAAGTATAACTGATAAGAAGCTAGTACCTCAGGACTTAATGTCAAGGATATCTTGTTTTAATTTTAATCCATGCAGTATTACTTTTCATAATGCTCTTTTACTGAAATTTCAAACTGTGTTCAAAAAAGTATCGCTTATGACTAGAATACCTATTTATATAGCAAAATTAAAAGACTTCAAACCCTAGTTTCTCTCTGAACTGGACTTTGATTTAAAAACAAATAACACTGATGGGATTAATAAATACATGGTCTGAGATTCATTAAAGGCACATATGTTTGGTAAAATTCTAATTTGGCATAAACAAAAACTAAAAGAATGGGAGTCAGAACTAGCAAACATTCAATCACATCTTCTTAAGGCCAAAGCTAAATATAAAAGAGAAGACACATCTATAATAAAAAATAGAAAACATAAAAGATATTCAGATATTATTTCACACAAAACATCTATGGCTTTAGAAATTTTAAAAATGAACCTCATATGCAGTTCCACCCAGACATATCCACAATTTAACTAAAATAGTTAAATTACAATAAAAAAATACTAATATTTTAGAAATAAGAAATATTAAAAATAATAAATCATGTACAGACATCAATGACATCCTTGATGTTTTCAGACATTACTACATATCCTTAAACCAAAAATCTGCAAATGAAAACATTACTCCAAAGTTAAGCTTTGGTTATTCTCTTTTTAATAAGATACTTCCCAATTTAAAAGATACATTATTAAAACAAATTACTTAAGAAGAATTTTTGGACAAAATCAAACTTAAACCTAACAAAGTTCCAGGTATAGATAGATTAATAATAGAGATATACAAGTTGTTCCCTCCCACTGTCAGCTCATTTTTCATAAAACATGCATGGGAGTTCAAATATTGAAATAGCTCCACCTTCATGGAAATTTAATTATACCTATATTAAAAGAAAACAAAAGTCCTCAACTTTACTCCTTGTGTAGATACCTATTGCTCATAAATAATGACTACAACATTATCTTGTCTGTGATCTCAGACAGAATTAAAAAAAAACAAAACAATATCTCAGATGATTAATCTGGACCAAACTGTTTTTTGCATTAAAGACAAACTCATGATAATAGCAGATAACTGCTAACCTTAACAGACATTTTAAATTATAAAAAAGAAGAAGCTCTTCTTATTAGTCTAGAAACTGACAAAGGCTTCGATTCTTTGAATTGGAAATATTTAAACACTTCTAAATATAATATTTGATTTCCTTGCCCTTTTCATTTCTTTCCTTAAGAATATTTATAGAAATAATAATGCTTATGTTACTATAAGTTAGGCCCATTTACATCATATTCCCTTGATTAAGGGCACCAAACAGGGTTGCTCACCTGCTCTCATCTTATTTACTCTAGCTGTTGAAATACTATCAATTTATATTCAACCCTAATATTAAAGGTATAGAAGTTTCAAAGAATTATCATTCTAAAATTATTTTATTTGCTGATGATATATTAACTCTTTACAATTCATGAATAACTCTAAAAGAGTTAGATTCTAACATAAAATTATCCAAATCTTACTCAGGTCTTAACTTTAACACTCTGATATGTAAATTTGTATTTATAAATAAAAAAAAATGGAAATTGCAAACACAAAAAACAATATTATAGGTAAACAAGTTACTTAATTTGGATATCTAAGATTAATGCCAATATAAACTGTTAATGGAATACAACTATAATTATAAAAAGACTATAGAAAAAGTCACAAATTTAACTTACAAATGGAACAAAATTATTATAGCCTTTGAATATACATTGCAAATAAAATAACGGTTCTCTTTTCTAAAAAAAAATATATATATATCATACAGGCTGTGTCCCTCTTTCGAGCTAAGATACAAACTAAAGACGTTAAACAATTACTGAAATTTATTTGGTATCTAAACAAACCAAGACTAGGCTTACAACATCACACTAAACATTGGGACTTGGGGGGGGGGATTAATCTTCCTGATATGGACACCTGTATTAAAGCCATGATCTTTAAAATCATAACAAGATGGATCAATCCTAATTACATATCAAATTGGAAAATTCTACACATTGTTCTCTTTATTAAAAGTTATGTAATCTTAAGAAATAATAATAATAATAAACATAAATAATTTTTGCACTATACGTGTAATTATGTATAATATAACACACCCTCTTCTCTTAGAAAACCTTTAGGAATATAATCCTTAATAAAATAGATCTGAAACTTTGGCATGAGATAATAATCTCATTTAACATAACAGAAATTTTCTTTATCAAAACTAATGCACATAAATTCACTATCTGGGAATGTAAGAAATCTGTTGACAGCATTTTAAAGATTTACAAGTAAAAGAGTTACAACTTATAAATGAACTTGATTTAGATCCTCAAGATTGGCTTATTTTACAAAATGCAAAGCTACAAACTTAAGACAAATGTTAAACTCTTACTAATACATATTATAAAAAAATCCTAAATTAATTCAACTTTTCTATGAGATAATTTGTAATGAAACTATCGTAGAAAATCTAATTTGTAAACTTTATAAAAATCTCATAATATACAATATCAGTCTTGATGGCAAAGTCTGGAAACACATTACCCTAGGTCATAACAACTCTTTAACTGAAGAAAATAAGCATCAGCTATCAACTTTCATCAGAAATTTATCCTAGTCTCATTATTGGCATATTTTCAACTGGAAATATTTATATAAATCTTTCTTAACTGGAAATGGAATGGCCATAATAAATAAAAACAACACTGTACAATGCTGGAGATGTACTCGGGCATGCAATGCAGATGGAATACATATTTTTGTGACTGTTCTTCTTTAAAAGCCTTTTGAATAAGTATTGAAGACTTTACATAAGCTTTATAGTTTGATGACTTTTCTTTAAATAAGACTTTAATTTTGTTTAAGATAAACAGAAACTACAAGTTGCATAAAGAGAATCTCTGTCTTCTTTGGACCATTTTGGTGGTAGCCAAGAAAAGTATTAACAGGTGATGGAAGATCACCTCATCACCACAATTTGAAGAATTCTTTATTTTCCTTAAAAGAAACAGCCATTAGTGAGACTAAAATAAAAGAAAACAGGGTATAGTCTAAAATATTTATTAAGAATCTTTGGACAAAAGTAATATCTCTCACTGATTTATTTCTACAGATATCTGTCTCTTGAAGTTGCAGATCTCAACTGTGAATTGATAATATATTATGCACTATTCTTTTTGTAATTATATTTCTTTGAAGTAATATCACATACTTTCAGGCACACTGTGTGTACTGTACATATTTTTAAAATTATCTTTCTTTCTTTTGGATCATATTACTTACCTGTAATTATACCAATTGTGCATGTTCAGCAATATAACCAATTAAAAAGTGACTCCTGATTTATACTGCCAAGAGACTAGGAGCATCACTCAGCTATATAAATGTTATTTTTATTTTTCATTTTAGTTTAACAGGGGTAGAGCACTGACCACAAAAGTCTAATTTCATCCTCCACTTGTAGAGAAATAAGTAAGAAAAGAAAAGGAACAGAAATGTCTATATACATTGCATTACATTTCCATAAGATAATTATGATGATTATACAATACAGACAGAAAATTTTAATATATATACAATATGGAGAGAAGCAGTGACACAGGTGTAGGAATATACAAAGGTAGCTAGGTTAACAGCTGTCTAGTTGGCTGCATATAGTCAACTAGACAGTTGATCAAAAGGTGTGTGAGACTGTACAAATCTAAGGGTTGGGAAATTTGCCATTACCATGTGTTTGTTAGATCTCACAGTTAGTATATATAATTATCAGGTGATATGGAGGCTGCATTCCCCATATGGGGATGCTGGGGTGCGTGCCCCATTGGGAAAAAAAAAAACAAAACAATGCTTTTTGCTTGATTTTGGAAGTTAGATTTTGGATTCACCAAAGATATTTTTCAATGCATGCATGGTATTTTGTCAGTTACTTTGTTTTTTTACCTTTTACAGTGGATGTTGGGTGTTTTATATTAAATGTGCATGATGTCATCAAAGGTTGCCTTGAATGAGGTACAGATGGTTGGAAAAAAAGACTGAAAGTATATTTGATTGCAGGTACATTTGACTGAAAAGCCATTTTATCAAAACTTTTCTACACAACATACTCATCACAAAAAAGCAATTTTGCAGGGGTCAGCTCCCCTTGCATCCCCTAATTGCCCTTAAATTGTATATTCTAATTCCATGGTGGCACACCAGTGGTGAATTGAAAAGAAAAAGCATACACAGTGTATCAGTGATAGCGTACAAACACAAATATCTACAATTCTGGGAGTACAACATGACAGTAGCTATTGCCAGTCCACCCCAAAACCTCAAAATTATACTCCTCAACAACTCCCATGTACAAAACATGACATCACAATTATCATTTATGGATTTTTACACAATTTGCAAAATGGTGAATCAGTTAAATGTATCTGCAGTCAAATGTACTTTCAGTCATTTTAACCTTCTGTTTTTTTCTTTAATGAAAGCTACCTTTGACAAAATGATGCACAACCAGATATGTATATGCATGCGGCTATGTACAGTTCTATCAGAATTACACTTGATTTCACTTAATTTGCCAGTGATTTTAAAAATCTTTTTCATGGCTGCAGGAAAACAGTAACACTGCCGAAAGACAGTTGTTATTTATTCACTTATATGGAGACAGTCATGGTGTAGCTAAGTTTAGTAAGGATGTGAGGGTGGAGGGTGATACTGAGTTCATGTATATATGTGCAGAAGTGTGGGTATTTGTCTGTAGAAGAATGAGTGTAGCTGGATGAATGTAGGCTTATATATGCATGTGCCTGTGCATGTTTGTGTTTATGTGTATGTGTGTGTGTGTGTGTGTGTGTGTGTGTGTGTGTATGTATTTGTTTATGTGTGTGTGTGTATGTGTGTATGTGTATGTGTGTGTCTGTGTGCCTATCTGCATGGTCATTTGGGGGGTAGGTGAAATCAAGAGTAGGGATGTGTGTTTGTTGGAGTATGCATGTGAGTGAGAGAATGCTCTTTCCTTAAGTCAACATGCAGTTCAAATTCCCCACTGATGAATAAAACACCTGACAATTCTGTCCAACCTTTAGTTAACTAGACTGAGAGCTTTTGTCTACTCAGAATACAGACTTCTTCAGAATGCAAAAAATGCAGCAAGATATGCTTCCTTATATAGTGAACAGTCACATGATATGTTATACAAGTTCAACTACTTAATATTCATTTGCTTATATTTCAACATAAAGGCTATCGAGATAATATCATTAATACCTGGAGGCTGGTCAGCCTTAAAATTCATCTGCCAAAACAGCTCCCTCCTCAATAACAAATTAGTT